>NW_007260294.1:620495-680885 GCF_000164805.1 Carlito syrichta | reverse complement strand
GGTTGTTTTTTTTTTTTTGAGTTGGAGTCTCACTCTGTCGCCCAGACTGGAGTGCAGTGGCACACTCCCGGCCATCGTAGCCTTGACCTGCTGGGCTCTGGTAATGCTTCCACCTCAGCTTTCCAAGTAGCTGGAACTACAGGTGCATACTATATCATACCTAGCAAATTTTTTGATTAATTGTAGAGACAAGGTCTTGCCAAGTTGCCCAGGTGTGTCTCAAACCTGCAGGCTCAGGCAATCCACTCACCTCAGTCTCCCAAAGTGCTGGAATTACAGGCTGAGCCATCAAGCCCAGCTGAGTTTTTTATTTGGAAAGTCTGTGTGGGTGCAGAGAATTCATTTCTAATACGTACCCTGTTAATGCTGATCAAGACTTTGAAAACTGCCCATCTAGAGCAGTGGTCTTCACCCTTTTTGGCATCAGGGACCAGTTTCGTGGAAGACAGTTTTTCCATAGACCAGTGTGATGGGGTGGTGGTGATGTGCAGTCAAACTTCATTGCTAATGTTAATCTGTATATACAGTGCTAGCATCACCACCTCAGCTCCACTTCAGATCATCAGGTATTAGATTCTTATAAGGAGCCGCAACCTAGATCCCTTACATGAGCAGTTCATAATAGGGTTCACACTCCTATGAAAATCTAATGCCACTGCTGATCTGACAGGAAGTGGAGCTCAGATAATGTGAGCAATGGGGAGCAGCTGTAAATACTGTGAAGCTTTGCTCGCTTACCCCTTACCTTCTGTTGTCTGGTCTGGTTTCTAACAGTCCATGGACAAGTACCAGGCCATGGACCAGTACCATGGCTTGGAATTTGGGGACTCCTGGTCTAGAGTGATGGTTATCAAGCATTGGGATCACCTGGGGCACTTTTATCAAACTTGGATGCCCAGGTTCCACCCAGATCGATTAAATCTAGCTGTCTGGAAATGGGCACAATATCAGTTTGCTAGGGCTGCTCTAACACCTGACCTCAGAGTGAGTGGCTTAAGCAACAGACATGTAACCTCTCACAGTTCTGAAAGCTGAATGGCCCAACTCGAGGTGTTGGAGGACTATGATTCTTCAAAGGGCCCTGAGAGGGAGCGGCTGCTAATCCGACTGTTGCCAGCAATCCTTGGCATGCCTTGGCTTGTATTGTCTGCCTCCACCTTCACACACGTGGTCTGTGTACATCTGTGTCTATGTACCTTCTCCTGTTTTTATAAGGATAGCAGTGATTGGGTTGAAATCTCATCCTAATCCAGTATGACCCCTTCTTTTTTTTATTTTTATTTTTTGAGTTGCAATCTTACTCTGTCACTCAGGCTGCAGTGCCATGACTCAATCTTGGCTTACTGCAACCTCTACCTTCTGGGCTCAGGTGATCCTCCCTTTCCAGCTTCTCAGGTAGCTGGGGCCACAGGCACATGCCACCGTGCCTGGCTAATTTTTTTGATTTTTTTTGTAGAGAAGAAGTCTCACTATATTTCCCAGGGTGATTTTGATCTCCTGGGCTCAAGCAATCCTGCTGCCTTGGCCTCCCTAAGTGCTGGTCTTACAGGTGTGAGCCACCATTCCTGGCCCAGTATGACATCTTAACTTACATCTTAATGTCATCTACAAAGATACTTCTTCTAAGCGAAGCCACATCCTGAGGTTCTGGGGGGACAGGGGAGTGGTGAGGGTTCACTGTCTGACCCTGTGTGCAGAGTCCCCACTTGACTGTGCAATCCCTGAGGGCCAGATTCATGTGTCATCTGATTGCCATGAAGAGTCTAACACAGAATAGGGTGAAACAAGATTCTTGAATGGATGAGCCTGTGTATTCTCTCCTTCTAATTCTCAGTCATCACAACAGACCAGATAAAACACACTCCTAATTTATCTTAAAAGCTTGTTAAAATGAACTGCAGATTCCAAGGACTTTAAAGTGTTTATCTGCATGACTAATTCAGCTCTAAATTAAAGACCTTTTCCTCAAACAACGAAAGATATTGAAGGTATTTCTTTGTAGAAAGACCCGTATTCTGTTCCTCAGGGCATTTTATAGGGAACATACCTATAAAGAGCCCAGATTACACACTTCTGAAAGCTTTTAATGATAAGAAACAATGTTTTTGAACTTCCCGTTATGAACAAGAAATAATATTTTTACATGAAACAAAAATGCTAAATTACTAAACTGCCTCCCAAGGGTTTTGAATTTTGTACTGTGTAAATGATTGTTTCCTGTGA
The DNA here is from genome assembly GCF_000164805.1 of Carlito syrichta. Classification (NCBI taxonomy): domain Eukaryota; kingdom Metazoa; phylum Chordata; class Mammalia; order Primates; family Tarsiidae; genus Carlito; species Carlito syrichta. Next base: position 678,662 of record NW_007260294.1, on the reverse strand, counting down.
ATTAAGACCACAGGGGTATCTCTTTAAAATGCCTGTGACGCAAAGCAGGAGGCAGGCAGCCTGTCCAAACTTCGGAGGCCAAGAGGCTGCTACTCTCAGAGTTGGTTGGGGGGCAGATAACAGGCCAGCCACAAAGCCAAGCCAAATGTGGTCACAGGCTGCAAGATGTGATATCAGCTGGATCAGAGGGTGAGGGAGATTTTCTTTGGGGGAGGTGGTATATGAGAGTCACAGTTGGCACTGTCCAGGTGGTTTTTTGGTTCTGTTATGCCAGTACCAGGTATGGGAGTCATGAGGGTTCTTTGAAGACGGCCCATAAGCTCCTGGAGTAGTGAGTACATGTCAGAATAGGTATCTAACTCAGAACTGGGACCCCGTGGTCCCGGCCCGCCAAGAGTGATCTCTGCAGTTGTCATTTTTAAATGCATGGATGTGGGAGATACAGATGTCATGAATGACATCCACATCCATTTTTCCTGCTTTGTACCACAGCATCTGTGCTACGCAGGAATCTTTCTCAAAAAGCTGAGAGATTCAGTCACTTATTTAAATTTTTGGAAGTATTTTTCCACTAGTGGATTCTGGTTCTGACATGCTTCATGACAACAAAAATATTCCTTCCTACATAAACCTTGTTTGTAACTTGTATGATGCTTTAAAAGATCTACATAATCACACGCTACCTGTTGCAATAATTCCTGATTTTCCTTTGTGGCAGCATCAGCAGTGGCTTTCCAGCATGATGTCATCCCCTTCCTTGACCCCCTTTCCTGCTCATGCCCCACAGAGAGTGACTGGGGATCACCTTGCCGTTTCTGAGCAGTCTCACCCGCACCTGAGAGGTGGGCAGCTCTGCTCTGGCTCACACATCCTAGTGGTTCATTGAGTTACAGAGATCCTTTCAGGTAGAACCCAAGAACCATTAAGCAAGTGTTTCCAGGATGTGGACGAGTGGTCAGCCATGGCAGCCCTGCATTCACCAATGCACTTTCCCATGTTTCCGTCTCTGTGTAAGGAGGGCTGCTCTCGCGGTGAGGACTAGGGCCTGCCATTGCTTCCCTCCCTGGCAGCTGTCCAACCTCTGCTTTGAAGTTATTCCCTTCTTGGCACAGAAGATGCACATTCATCTATCTGACATCGAATTCTGCTGAGGGAAAGAGTTCAAATCAGAGAGTAATTTTTTTTAACTGAAAGGGAAACTGACATTCCTGGAGTACCTACTTTGTGCAAAAGAGTGTCACATACATGCTTTCTCTTAAGATCATGACTGACCCAGATTACAGAGATGAGGAAGAAGACACACAAGCAGCAAGTGACAGGGCTGGCATCTCAATCCACAACCACTAAGTGGCAGGGCTGGTATCTCAGTCCATGGCCAACAAGTGGCAGGGCCAGAATCTCAATCCATGACTGCCAAATGGCAGGGCGAGAATCTCAATCCATGACTGGCAAGTGGCAGGGCCAGTATCTGAATCCACAGCCAGCAAGTGGCAGGGTCGCCATCTCAATCCATGGTCACCAAGTGGCAGGGCAGCTATCTTAATCTGCAGCTGGCAAGTGGCAGGGCCAGCATCTGAATCCAAGCATACAGTCATAGAAGGATGTGCCTCAAAAATTCGTCCTTGGTTTGTTCTGGGTGTTTTCACGTCCTGTCTTTACAATACTCATTTCTTATTGTGGTAACACACATAACAAGAGTTACCATTCCACCACTATGGAGTATACAACTCAGTATCTTTAGGTGTAATCCACTGCTGTGAAGCCATAACCACCAGCCTCCTCAATAATATTCTCATCATGGGGAACAGACACCACACCCGTTGAACAATAACTCTCCACTCCCCTCCCCACAGCCCTGGGAGCCTCCATTCTACTGTCTGTCTCTATGAATTATTACGACTATGGGTGTCACATATAGGTGGAACTATATATTTGTCTCTCATGTCTGGTATATTTCACTTAGTATAACGTCCTCAAGGTTTATCCGTGCTGTGTCATGTGCCAGGGCCTCATGCCTCTGTAAGGGACAATGTAAGGCACAATCCATTGTATGTCTATGCCACATTTTGTGTATCTGTTCATTTGTCAGATGTTGTTTCCACCTTTGGCTGTTGTGAATAAGGCTGCTGTGAACATAAAGGTACAAACATCTGTTCAAGTCCCTGCTTTTAGTTGTTTTGGGTGTGTCCAGAAGTAGGAATGCTGGATCACTGGAATGTTTTTTTAAAAACATCTATAAAGGGTTGTCCAGGCCGAGTGGCTCATACCTGTAATCCCAGCAGTTTGGGAGGCCAAGGCAAGAAGATTGCTTAAGTCTAAGAGTTCAACACCAGCCTGGGCAACATTGCAAGATCTCATCTCCACAAAACAAAAACAAAAAAATTAGCTGGGTGTAGTGATGCATGTCTGTGGACTCAGTTACTCAGGAGGTTGAGGCAGAAGGATTACCTGAAGACAGAGGTCGAGGCTATGGTGAACTGTGATTGTGCCACTGTACTCCAGCCCAGGTGACAGAGTGAGACTCTTTAACTAAAAAAAAATTTTTTTTAAATTAAAATATGTAACTGTTAACTGAAGCTGTCACACTTTCAAATGCATTTTACAATTTAAAAAAATGTATTTTCTAAGTTCTCAACTTTTTCACTTCTCTGGGTGATATCACCATTCTTCCCCCCTTCCAAGATTGAGATCTTGATATCACTTTGGATTCTTTGCCACTGTTCTTCCATATTTAGTCTGTCTTATGTCATTATTTATTCCTTCAATGTGTCCTCTCAATGGGGTTCCTTTTATTAATGTTTGTGTCCTCAGTTAGGGTGTGGCCACTGCAGGTCACTCTGGGGTTGCCTGACATGGCTCTGTGACTTCGGTCTGTTCCCCGCCAACCTCCACTGTCACTGTCAGAGCAATGTTCCCTAACACCAACTTTAACCCTCACTCTCTGCTCAAGAATTGACAGAGCATTGCATTCAGGTGCTATGCCTGCCCTTAAAGGAGGTCAGTTCCCTCTCATCAATGCAGGATTATTTTATATTTCTTCCTTGCCTTCTCTGCTCCAAAGCCTTTCTAGTTTCATAGGCCAGGCTTTCCCCCGATTGATTCCATTGCTTTTTGCTCACCTAATCTTCTCCCCAAACCATTTCCTCCTGCTCTTGAAAACATACATGGCCTCCATGTGTGTCCTACATGGATTAGTTTTTGTATCCCCTAACCACGTGCTAAGTGTTTCGAGTACAGGATGCTAGTCCTGTGATTTTGTGAGGATCCTGATTCCAGGCAGATGCGTGCTCACTGGTTCATGAAATAAGACAAAGTAAGAGGAGGACACAAGTTGCCAGAGGTGGAGACAGATTGTTCCCGAGTCCTCAGAAGAAACTGCCTTGTACCCATTCCTAGGTTTCTTCTGAAACCTCTTATAGCAGCAGTCAAATACCAGACTAGACAGAGCGTGGCTATCTAAACGACTCCTTATGCATCTTTTACACTGTGGTGCAAACTCGGGTCAGCAAATTTTCAAGGCAAAATGTGACCCAGGTGAATCTGTTTCTCATTTTAAATAGTGCCCCCAAATATGTGAAATAATAAGTGTTCTCACTTTTCTCCTAAGCATTCTGATGATGTGTAAACCCTAGAAACACCCCAGTCTAGGAAATGTAAAATGTTCTTACTACTGCTAAGCTTGGGAACTATTTTCAAAATAGCTTTTGAAAAGCTTTTAAGTCCAGCTAATAAACAGAAATTTTTCTCCTTGAGGAGGGCTTAGAAGGAACAGTTTTGCACCTTATAACAGTTTTATAAATGGATAATTTGACACTAAGTTGGGAATGCTTCTGTTGTAAGCAGATGTGACATCAGAAAGTTAACCCCACAATCTGGCATGCCCCCTCCTGTGTCAGGACATGGGTGTTAGAACTGCAACATTGACCAGTGCATGTTTTGAGAACAAAATAAGTGAAAGAAGGTTAGAGAAGTAAGAGCTACAAAAACTGAGAGACACAGAGAGATAGTGAGAGAGAGGGCTGAGAGAGAGGGAAAGAGAGAGATGGAGAATGGCACTGGGAGAATAGTCCAAGGATCTCTCAGGTCATAGCAACATTTTATAGATAAGTACAATTGAAGGCAGCCAGAATCTTTTTATTAAGAATGGTAAATAAATAAAATCATACAGTCAAATTAGCTAATTTCCACCTCCTATTTATACACATGATATTTAGATATACATATTTTTTTCATAAATAAATACCAAATTTGAAGTAAACACGAGTGAGTGCCTCTCTACTTTTCTTTCACTGCTCTTGGGTGAGTCAAATAAGCCCTCAGGGGCTTTACTTTAAACTGATATTCCTCTAATTCCTGCTAGCGCAATCTGGAAGAGAGACACATTCACACAGTGTTCTGAGGACTCCTGAGAGTAAAGCGCTGTTCTATCCAAGACTGCACTTACTAATGTTAAGATTTAAAAATCTCCCCCTTTGCACCAATATTTAATTAACAACACTGCATCACTGCCAGTGCCAGAAGGCCTGAATCAACTATTGTTGTGGCTTGGTTGACAGACAGCCTGTCAGGAAATGATCAGTATTGGCCATGATTTGGGGCTAATTTCATGGATGTTTTCCAGTTTCCGTGATCTTCCTTTCCCCTTTTCCAAACAAAAGTGCTTCTGAAAATTTCTGTTTAACATCTTTCACTTTGAATAAAGAAAACACAAAACATTCCCCTTTGCAGCTGGTATTGGTGAAATTACTTCTCTGGAGAGACCAGCCGATGTGGGCCTTGTTTGAGAGGTACCAGGCAGAGGTTTCATTCAGTATCGGAGACCACACTCAGACCTGCAACCTGAGACCTGCCCCCCCGCCACCTCTACACACACACACACACACACACACACACACACACACACACACACACCCATCTAAATGAACACAGATGGCTGGCACCCAGAGCAGACGTCCAGGAAAACAGCCACTGGCCTCTGGTTGCCGTCATTTCATTCTACAATTCTACAAATAGCCTTCAAGATGCCAGTGTTGTTCCTTAATCTGAGATCATTCTCGTTTGGAAGTTTAGCTACTTCCTGTTGGTGAAAACAGCAGAAGCATCAGAAAAACACCCAGAGCTCAACTGGACTGAAACCAAACCTTCTTTAAACTCATTGGTTGTGTAAGCATACATTCAACAAGAGCCATGTTCTGATAAAATCCATATCGGTTCCAAACAGGCTATAGATCTATTTTTTTTTTTTTTTTTTACCTCCAGAACTACATAGCATCATCCAACCTTCTGCTTTTCTGTGCAAGATAAATTAATTTTTCAAATGTAATAGAAAAGAGGATAAAGCCAAACTTCACAAATGCTGAAAAAGAATCTAAATCTTTATATCCCCCCAATCAAATGGAACATATGTTTTCCCCCATTTATTTCTGTATAAAATATGTAAACAATTACCTGGATTTGGAGGGCGTAATTATGAAGAGGTTGATATCTAAAGGGTTATTATTGATTTATAGAGCTCTCTAGTTTAATAGAAGACAGACTTAGGAATAAGGAAAATATACTGCTTTCTCCAGGAACAATAAATGTCTCCAAGGGGAAATGTAAGATTTCAGAGTAATTTTTATGAGACGTATATACTACAGTTTGGGAATCCAGGAGGTGTTTCTCATTTGAACAACTTCAATGTAATGAAAATTTTGTAGAGCCATCTCACACTTTGTAGTACATTTTATATGTCTCAAAATGCTGTGATTAAATTCCAAGGGTGATTTTGTTAAGTCTGAATTCCTCAATTTTCCTTCATAGATTTATAATCCCCAGCCTGCAGATTAAGAGTTATATTAACAAGTATGAAAATATTTATGTTAGCAAGAAATCAAGCTTAATTCTCCCTGGCATGTGTGCACATTCTTTTTGTGTCTCTTAACACACGCATACATGCCCCCCCCCCACAAGTTCATCTAGTGTTGAGCAATGTGATGCTTAATATTAGAATGTGGCTCTATAATAAAAATTAAAGCTTGCATGAAGGCAAGTTCATAATTTAGCTTCATATGCATGTTCAGTTATTGCTGTAATGTGTTTCTATAAGAACAACCTAATTTCCAATATTCAGAGGATTGCAAGGTGTTAATATTCAGAGTAAAACAAAAATGAAAGAAAATCAAAATTTTTTCCTTTAGGAAAATTTTAATTTACCAGGTCATTCACAGAAGCCTTCATCATAACTTAAACAGGATTTTACGTTATACAAAACCTTTCTAATTTGTGGCTTTTACATAAAGATTGGCCCAGTGCCAAGAATTCAAAAGTCAAATGTTTTAAGACATGAAAAACAAAAAGAAAAATCACATGGTGCATGCCTAAATTGGTGCATGCATTTAATAACATCCTATAACCACATACATAAACCTGTACAATCTGTCATATATCACATTTGTGACTCCCTTTAATCTGAAATATAGCTAAGGACTGTTTTGTACCTAAAACTAGCATTCAGAAACAATAATGCCAAAGACTTCAACTTCTGGCCAAAATGGAGTAACAAGGACTATATTTACCCTCCCACCCTGAGCAGTTAGAAAATTGAACAAAAAAAAATGCAAAACAGCAATTTTCAGACATTGAACAACAGGGTGCACAGGACTCTTGTCCCTGAGAGAGGAGAGGTAAACAAGATGAGCGATGTGATTGTACCAGCTTAATGACTGAAGGGTCCCCAAGCTGAACGTGCGAAGGGGCACACCACTGTTGGCGGTCTGGCTGGGTTGAAGGAAAGAGAATTGGTGTTCAGAGATACCCAGAATTTGTACAACAGGATATGGAGAGAGGAAGTCCTGTATGTAAAGAGAAAGAGGAAGAAGAGAAGAAAGAGAAAAGGAAAGAAGAGGAGAGAGCAAAGAGGAGAGAAGAAAGAGAAGAGGAGAAAAGAGAAGGGAAGAGAAGAGTGACAAAGGGAAGCGGGGAGAGAAGAGGGAGAAGAGGAGAGAGAATAGGGAGGAAGGGAAAAGGAGAGAAAAGAGGGAGGAAGGGAAGAGGAGAGAGATGAGAGGAGAAAATAGGGAAGGGAAGAGGATAAGAGAGGTTGAGAGAGGAGAGAGGAGAGAGGAGAGAGAGGAGAGGAGAGTACTGTGGAAAGCTGCAGAAGGGACACCTGAGCTTTTGGACAAGATGATCTTCGTGTGCCTGAAAGTGACAGCCTGGCAGGGAGGGAAGACCCACTGGAAAGGACTGGGGTGACCAACAGGCCTGAAAGTGGTTTGTGTTCCCAGAAGCCAGAGTAGAAAGGACCCATAACACAGGTCGTGACATCAGGTGGCATCCCCACAGAGATACCGCCTCCAAAGGGGCTAAATTAGCTATAACCTGAAGGCTCTCTGAACTCACCCTAACAAAGTTTAAAAGCAAACTTTGAAAGGACCCATCCTATTCCAAGAAACTTGATTGCACACCAGATCAAAATCCAACACTAATTAAAGGAATAATGCAACATCCAGTGATCAGTGACAAAATTTACAAGGCAATAAAAACTTACCAGGTGTGTGAAAAAGCAGGAAAATATAAACCCTACCTAGAAAAATATCAGTTGGTAGAAGCAGACTGGGAAATGACCAAGATGGTGGAGCCAACAGACAAGAACTCGAAACACTGACATTCTCCATGTGCTCCATGTGCTCAAGAAAATGTAAGCATGATCAGGAGAGAAATAGAAAATATTTCTAAAAGAGTCAAATAGAGCTTCTAGTGATGAAAACCATAACATCCATTATCAAGAGTAGTAGCCAAAACTTAACAAGCATTTGCAAGATGCCAGGCACTGGGCTGAGTGTTTTACATGAAGCATCTCATCTAACCACAGTCTTGCCCCTATAAAATAAGTATTACAGATGAGGATACTGAGGATTAGGAAGGATAAGTAATTGCACATCCTAGAGCTGAAACTTGAAACCATGTGTTCCACCTTCCAGACTCATGCTTTTAAGCAACATCTCTTATCATTTATAGCACTGAGTGCAACACAATATAATTTAGTTTAAAGAATTAACCTCATCTGAGGTTCCTAAATGATGGCTCAAATTCCTAGTGAAGCTCATTAAAATTGACATTTTGTTCTGTGTGCGCGCGAGTGTGCACATACACGTGTATATGACCTAGGTATAGATTTGTTGGAGATCAGGTTGGTTTTTCTGAGAGTGTTGTTAGATGGAGAATGATTGAACTTATTTATGAGGGGAACCACCCAAAACTGGAATTTATTTATTAAAAAATTGTATATTTATTCTTACATGTTTAACTTTCTGTCACCTTCAACCTACTCTGCATTTGATGCAATGCACCTATAGAGATGCTGTTTCCACTGCTCAAAACAGTTTTTGAACTCATCAGTTGTGATGCCTTTTAGTTTCTGCCATTTTTTGTTTGACCTCTTCCACATCGGCAAGATGTTTCCCTTGGAGGACTTTTTCCATTGGGGAAACAAACAAAAGTTGCTGGGGGTGAGATTGGGTAAATAGGGAGTGTGGGGTATGAGGGTCATGCCGTTTTTGGTCAAAACTGCTGAACTCTCAGCACAGTGTGAGCAACTACTGTGCTCATAAATCACCCATCATTAAATGGGCAGGCATGTTGAAAGAATTCCTCACAAAAAATTCACTGAAGCCGCACGTAACCTCTCTCAACAATGCTACCTGGTCCACTGATGCCAATGGGTTCCTAGAACACTCACCTAGAGGGGGAAGCCTATACTACAAGGGGCCCACCCTCCAAAAGATAATTGTGTGTTTTTGGGGTCCCCCTTGTATATTCTACAGTTTTCTCAGGAAGATATGATAGAGATGAAGGAAGCTTACAACTTGTTAGTAGAACTGAACACAACTCTGTAAGATTGTTCATAGCTTTTTTTTCTTACTGTTAAAGGATTTTACAACTGATGCTTCAACTCAAACATGTTAATAATAAGAATATAATAGCAGGTAAATTGTATCAGATGATTATCAGGTCCTACTCTGTGCTCGTTTATATGTTTTACCACATTTAATCCCTATAACAACCCTTTGAAGTAGGTTCTACTCTTACTTATAGAGTTGAGGGTCAGTTACTGGTTACTAGACCTGCCCAGGAAACCCTCTAAGCTTGACAAGGTTACACAACAAGGTAAGGTACAGTATTTCTTGTACAGAATTATCTTTGTAAATGAGTTTAATAGTAGTCTCTGTTCCATTATAACCTTTTTGTATAAGACATTTAGGTTTATGGTTTTTCTATAAAATGATTTTATATACATTTATTTAATAAATGAGACTTGACTATAATCAAGACACTATCCAACTGATAAAAAAGTGAAAGCATATAGATTTTTTTAAAAAACAATACTCTGGTAGGAATGCATCAACAAAGTAATCATACTTGATTCTCATACCTTAACTTATTTAGTGGGTCTATCCATCCTGAGATTAAAATGTTTCCATTTCATAATTTTTGGAGTCCATAATTATGTCAAGAATTTTTTCCTGAATGGCATCTATATACTTAACTCACTCTAATGTCTAAGACTGTGGGGCAACTTGACACTTTTTCATTCCTTTTAGGTAGCCTAGAAAGTCCACTTGAGAGACTATGTCGGGTCACAAAGTAATAAAATGGGGACTGAGACTCTTGTACATAGATTCTCACTCTAGTCCTTCATCCCTTTATATTTGCTCCCATCCACTCACAGAAGGTGAGCAGCCCTGTTGGCTGAATGTGACTCACAGTGAACAGGAAGGAATTGTGTGATGGTTTCTTTCAAACCTTGAACAGTTCCAGTTCAAGCATTCACCAAAGATGATGCTGTGTATATTCTGAGTTAAGGGCAGAACTAGAAAGTTCCAGCTGTTATCCTTGCGGCCTAAGCCAGGTGTCTATTTAACAAGTAAACATGGATTGCCTGAGCCCGCAGGTTCGAGAACCGCCTGGGCAGCGAGACCTCATTTCTACAATAAATCAAAAAATCAGCCGGGCGTGGTAGGGCATGCCCGTAATTCTGGTTACTCGGAAGGCTGAGGAGGAAGGATCGCCGGAGCCCAGCAGGTCGAGGCTGCCGTGGCCGGGAGCAGCCACTGCACTCCAGTCTGGGTGACAGAGTGAGACACCAACTCAAAAAAACAAAACAAAACAAAACAAAAAACCAAAAAACAAGTAAACAAGTCAGTTGTGCCTATTTTATTTCCAACTCCACCCTGGAAAATCAGCGATATGAGTGGTAGTAGGCATTGGTGGGGAAAACAACCACTTGATTTGACTGTAGCACTTACTTGAAGGCTAGAGGTTTTGCTGCTGAGTAGATCACCAGCAGTTCCCACGGTTTTGATTTCATGGGCTAGAAAAAGTTTAAGAAATCTGGGAATCAACATAGATCAAGTAGAATAAAACCAAAGAACCAACTATCACCACCAACACATATTTTGTTTAACATCCAATAAGTAGTAAGGAAATAATATTTTGTCCTTATCAGAGTAAAGGAGGGTTAATTAAATGAAATACATTTAGCTTTGTGACAGAAAACTCACTACATTTTCCCTGTTCTTCTCTTTTCAACATGGACCATGGAAAGGGGTGTCAGACTGACACCTGCTTGCAAATAGGAGTTAAAGAACCATTTCTACGGGTAAATGTTAGTATCAGCGACGTGAGCAACATTGAACAGAGGAAAGAGAGGGGCAGTCACACACCAGGACTGTTGGGAGGATGTGTGGAGCTGACGAAGGGGACATTGCCTCAGTCTCTCTGGTGGCATCACTAGAGGTGAGTGGCTCTCACCAGTAGCTGGGTCCTCTTTGGACATGAAGATCAGTGACACGTAGAAATGCTGTGACTTCATGATTTCTGGCCTGTGTGTTTTGTGAGGCTGAAATGTAGGTAGATATGTCTTGCTAATGTAACTGCCAAATGACAAAGCCTACACGGACCATCCCCAGGCCAGCATTATAGCCCTTTGTGGGTTACAAAAGACTTTGAGAATCAGATAAAAGCAATGGACATCCCCCCAGAGAACTGCACATATGTGTGCACATGCGTTTTCATATATTCCAGGGAACCTCTGAACCTCGCACACAGATTCCAGCTTAGAGATCTCAGCTGTAGTGTGTGGAGGGATTTAAAGTACTTACCACTGCTGTTCTAAGTGATCTGTGCTTGCCTATACTGCTTGAGTTTTGGTCTAGCATCAGGAAGCCCTCCAGGATTACCTTTGCTGCACTCTTGCCTTCCCCAGCACATGTTCCTAGGCAGGAGATTAGATGATCATCTTGGTTCCTGGTTTTGCTCCTTTCAGCTCCATGCCAGGCCTGGCTGCACTTGGCTACAGCCTTGAAAACCTGTCTTGCTCTTGCCATCTTGTCCTCAAGGTCTGGAACTTGTTCTCTCTCCTTTTGCCCCAGGTTTGACCCAGCTTCAACAGGATGGTCTGAACAGTTTCCCTCTTACGTGAAATCCCAAAGAATCACAATGTTGCCTACAAACCATGATTCATTCCCGTGTCCCTACCCTGAGATCAGACTTCTTGAGTATTATTTCAAGTGGCAGTCAGACTTGAAGTCACTATTAACCTATGCAAGCCTTAAGTTGAAGTAGTGGCCAAGACCCTTAATTGCTTGGTAGAGCTGGCCTGTTCCCTCTAGTCCTGATGTAGTCTTTCTCTATCCTGCCTTGCCACAGTGGTCTCAGCATGCAGAAAGGTGACAATGACATTCAGAGTTGAAGTCAACACTTTGTATGGAAAGAAATGACCAAGGTGGGTATTGAAATGTCTTCTCACTGGTCATTTAGTCATATGAACTTCTAGTTAGAACACTAAATGCTGGCACTGATAAGGGGGAAGGGAGGGAGGTAAGGAGAGAGGGAAGGAGGGATTGGGAATAAGGAGCATACAATCACCCATTGGGTACCATGTCTACCACGGGGGAGAGAGGTCTTGCTAGAAACCCAAACCAATTTACTTACATAGCAAATACTCAGAGGTACCCCACAACTCTCAAATAAATTTTTAAAAAGGAAAAGAAAAAAATGAACTCCTAGCTAACAGGGAGTGGGGCTGAGTTATATTCAGTTGGCTTGCCCTCAACTTCCATTTGGGGCATCTTAGTGGTAGACAGACCTTTCGCAGAAAAAACCATCTTTTGTGATTCAACGTTAGTTTGAAGCTGCTGAACATTGTTTTACAAAGTCCTTGAACTCAGTGATGACAAGTATATCCCCTATTGTTAGAAAAGATTAAAAAATATCCAAAGAAAAGATTAAAAACCATCCAAATGTAGTGAATATGAAGCTGTTATGGAACATTCCAAGCTATTTTAACAAAAATACTTTGGATGTTTAGCAAGTACATAAACATCAATAAATGTAAGTTACTAATGTTATTGCGTATGCCAAATATGCTAAGTGTTTTCTATGGATTGTTTTATTTAATCCTCAGAAATGCTCTTGGAGGCCAAAGCTATCACCTCTAGTTTAAAGTCAGCTTAGAGAGGTTCTGTGACCTGCTCAGGGTATTGGAAGAGCCATAATTCAAATCTCAATTCCAGGCCATATAATAATATGGCATCTTTACCATGTGGAACATTTTCCTTGAAACAGCCTCACACAGCAAATGTAGACTTTTAAAAATGGCTTTTGCTTACTTGCTGTGGTAAGGAGTGGCAGTTTGGAGTCTGGTTACAGGTACAGATCCTGGAATGAGTCAGCCTGGGTCTCAATCCAGCCCTGCCAGATGCTACTATACATCTCTGAGCACATGTCTTTAATTCTCTGTGCCTCAGTTTTCCACCTGTGCAATGAGTCATGGTAACCTACCCCACAAGCTTATTGTGAGAACTGGCTTAACGCACATTCAGTGTTTAGAATACTACCTGATTCACAGTCAGTGTTCAAAACCCTCAAGCTGCTATTATTTGGGCTATGTCAAATAACCTAGAAAACCCTCCACTCCTACCACCTGTTCTCACTCATAAGTGAACCCTGAACAATGATCATAATACTATAAGAAAGGAATTGGCAGCAGTGGGAAACTGCCAGGGGAGTGGGGGCACACTTCATCAATAAGGATACCTGATCTCAAATCAGGTGAAGTGGGGACCAAAGTGAAGCTCAAACTTTACCTATACAATGACCATTTATATACCTAACCCTCAATTGCACCCAGCATCTTTAAACAAAAATTTAAAAAAAAAGCTTTCTCCACACCTTTATTTTCTGGTGTGATAATAAATTCTAGGACAAAAGAGAAGTCCTTCAACCAGAGGTTTCATGCTCAAATTCACCAACGTGCTACAGTCATTCGCATGTTTGAATTCCTACCACGGGAAGGCACTATGTCTGGTACTGGCATCCTGTTCTGAGACAGGGGTCAAATGAATGCAGGCAGGCTATAGAACTTTGCCCTAAGAGGCTTCCTACGGCAGGCAATTCATGCAGATTCTGTCCTAGAAATGGCTTGGATCGTTCAGTCTCTGTGGTACTGCACCCTTAATCAGGCTGTCTTAGGTCCAGCAGTGCTTATTCCCTCAAATTATGAATTCACAAGGTCTTCTGATGCCCAAGCATTCGTCAAATGGTGACTAGAGTAACCCTGGATAGTCAGCAACAGAATGTGCTGGCCAGTTGGCTTCAGCTGGAAGCACACGTGCTTATCTTTAGACGAGCAGGGCCTCCTGGCCGTGATCAATGGGTTCAGTTGCCAAAAGCAGGCTTATTTAGTGTGTTGTCCAACTCTGTGATAATCCCTGTTATAACCTCCAAGGCCCCATCAATCTATAGGTTGTTGCATTTTACAGTTATGATTGTTCCTGAACAGCAAGCATTGGGTGCCCAAGAGAGCTCTGGACCTCCGTGGCCATTTGAATACTAGGACAGGGACTTGGAAGTGAGGACCTGCTTGCTGTTCTGAGAGCTGCTCCTTGCCCACCACCCACTTTCTCTTAGATGTCTGGCATGCTAAGACAGCAGGGCGTGTCCTAAACCCTTAGCATCATTTTGTAGTGTCAGAAGGACCCTTAATGGCCAGAGTCTTTACACAGCGTTAGAAAATTCCAAAGCCAATGTTGTCTTAAATGGAACATGCTGCCCTCAGAATTCCCCTGAGGACTGTTGGTGTTACAGCTGCATGGACCGGACAGTTGTTGGTAGGTACATGGGGTCAGGGTTCACCACAACGTTTACTTCAAGAAGAGTTATGGGTAACTGACCACAGATATGACCCAGATACTGTGGCTCTGCCCAGGCACCTGTGTCAGAGGCCTGCGGCACTTACTTCCTTAGGCTTCACAGCCTCTCACTTCCTTATTCTTGGCCACAGGGCCCACTGCTCTGGACGCTTTCAGTTCTCTTCATTTTCCCCCTCAGGCAGTTGTTTTTAAAAGTTCAGGGGGACGGAATCCGTTTTAGAGTCTGGTGAGGCTTTGCACTTTCTCCTCAGAAATATGCACACATGGAGAATATTTTGAGAACAACTTAAGGGCACTTGGAGACTTTCTGTAGTTCACGCCAGCACTCCTGGGGTCTAAACATCGTGAATATGCTGTTGGAGCAGATAGAGCTCTTGAACTTCGTTTTAATGGTTTCCAAATCATGTGCTTTCCTAAAGGAATCCCTCTTCTTATAAAATCTGCAACTCCTGTCTTCAAAAAACCACAAGCAGGGCCTCCTAGCAAAACTTGGTGTCAGAATTCCTCTCCTTGCTTTTTTTCTTCCAATAAAGCTTTTTTTTAAAAAAAACTTTTTATTATGAGACATTTCAAACATATATGAAAGTAGATGGTTGAGTATAACACACCCCCATGTGCTCAAGAATGGAGTCAACAATTGTCAGCTCACGGCCAGTTGATTTCACTGATGTCCATACCTACCTCTTTCCTCATCTTATTTCATCAACTAGTTACTGAATGTGATGTATGTTCTGCCCTGATTATCTTGAATCAAAGTTTATATAATATGTTAATTCACTTCTAAATACTTCAATATTATTTGCAAATAATTGTGCAAAGAAGAAATTGTACAGTGCCACTATCCAACCTAAAAAATGGAACCATTCCTAATATTACCATATATCTCGCTAGTGTGCATATTTCCAATGATCTCATCAATGTCATAAAAGTTTCTTAACAGTTTGATTATGGCAGGACTCAAATAAGGCTCCCATATTACGATTCCGTGATGTGTCTCTCAAGTCTCTTTTAATCTGTAAATTCTCTCTCTCTATGTTACTTCTTATAATTTATTTATTGAAGACACAGATCATTTGTCCTGTATATCTTTGAGTTGGGATTTTTCTGGTTACATCCCCACAGTGTAGCTTAATAAATGTCATGTTTTTCTTTTGACTGTTTTTCCCATAAATTATTAATAGAAGTTAGATCTCAAGTTTTCTTGGATTTAGGTTTGATCTGTTTGTCAAGACCATTTCAAAGTGGTGGTTTGTAATTCTGTCAGGAGTTATCTCTGTTTGTGGGATGTTGCAACTGTTGTTAATTCATTATAGTCTGCAAAATAATGATATTTGATCACCTCTCCTTTATCAGCTATAATACTTCTTTAGAGATACTTTTTCTTTTCTCCTATTTTGTGACTGTCTTAGTCCATTCAGGTTGCTGAAACCAAATACCATAAACTTATAAACAACAAAAATTTGTTTCTCACATTTCTGGAGGTTGGAAGTCCAAGATTTGGACATCAGCAAATTCAGTTTTTGGTTAGTGCCCACTTCCTGGTTCCTACACAGCCATCTCACACAATAGAATGGGAAAGGGGTCTCTCTGAGGTCTCTTATAAGGGTCCTGGTTTCTCCCCTCATGTGGGCAAAGTCCGCATGACCTACTCACTTCTCAAAGACCCCCCTCCTGATGCCATCACCTTGGGAACTTGGATTATAGCATATGAATTTAGGAAGACAAAAACGTTCAGACCAAAGCAGCTACCCACTGGCATAGGTTGTATAGGAAAGATGGGACAATACTTGATTCTTTCCCTTTATTTACCCATTTTATGAGTTGGCTTGCCTTCACCACATGGCTTTAAACACATTTGATGAGTCTTAATCCTTTGCAGTTTTTATCCTAATTGATGCTCTAATTGTCCTGTTTTTGGTTAGTGGGAGCCTCTTCGGTTTGACTTCTGAATTTCTTTGAAATGACCCTGGGAGTCTTTTGATAGTTCATTGGGTACCGATTTGATAAGATGTTCCCTGGTCATCTTGCACATTCTTGTCACAGAATCAACCACTTCTCCAAAGACCTCTGGTTCTTTTCAGAGGAAAATTTTACTTGGAGGTATAAATCTTAGTTCTGCGTATGTTCATTGATTGAGCAAATTCTGGGTATGGATGCCTAACATTCTGATAAAATAACTGGTAAGAAGGTGTTTGGCATGCTTTTTAAATAAGATATTCTTATCTTTTCTGCAATGTAATTAAGATATTATGGGTCTTTTCTTGAGTCATTACAAATATCACATTTCATATGGTCATATATTCTAGACACACTATAAGAGAATTTCAAAATATCACCTAAAGAAACTCAAAAATTCAAATGTTGGAGGATAGTTCAGCCCTAAAACTTATTACAAATACCATTATCAGAATATGAATCACTTTTATATAATTCATTTTAAAAGTTTTCAACATTGAGTGATATAACTAAGAGCCATACCTTCAATCATTTCAAAAAGTCAATAGAGCCTTCCATCTGGGGATTTTCAATTAGGAGAGAAAGACTGACAAGTGAACTAGGAACCCTCACACATGATTGGAAGGATGTAAATAGGTACAAATATTTGAAAACATTTCGGGGGGGCACATAACATCAGTAAGAGTACCCAATCTCAAACCAGGCGAAGTGGGGACCCAAGGAAGGCCCAAACTTCACCTGTATGATGACTATTTATATACATTACCCTGAATTGTACCCCACATCTTTGAAATAAAAAAATTTTAAAAATTTTCCAAAAAGAATAAGTTTCAAAAACAATGTTGAGTATAGAAGGCACATTTAAGAAAGGTATATATAAAATAAATCTGAGTTTGTAAATTTTAAAAGACTCAACAATATTATACATTAGTTAAGGATGCAGTTAAAACTTACAGCATGAACAGAAAGCTCACACACCAACTCTAGACTATTGGCCACCTCTCAGGAAAGATGGAGGAAGAAAGAAATGAGATCAGAGAGCAGTGCCCAAAGGACTTCAGTTACCCCTGTGAAGCTTCACTTCTTTCTTTAAAAAAAAAGAAAAAAGATTAGAAGAAAAGACAAAAGAAAAAGATAGCATATAAGCCTCTGAATATACAAATTACAGGAAGAAGTTTGACTTATCCAACTATTTTGTACAAAGTAATGTTAAGCTTTTAGCTGCCTGCTCTGTTTTTTAAGGTGGTGAACACATATTTTCAAGTGTGCACAGCTATCTCTACACACACAGTTGAGAATTACTAAACTGCCTGATATCTCATTGCAGTATCCAGGTCAAGGAAACATGGGTCTTTATTTCTGCCAATAAGATTTCATTGCTGCAAAAATTACTGAGTGCTAGCTCTACCCTGAATCACTCAGCATGAAGCTACTGGAACCCAAAAGGAACAAAAAACACAACCCCAAACAGCACATTCTGGCAACATAACTGGTTTCCAACCTCTCTCTACCTCTTTGCCAACATGCCCTAAGAAAACATCAAGACTTGCCCGGGCAAGATGGCCATTCTTGTACCCTTTCAGCCAGATGCAGGGCTGCTTCAGCAAACGGCTATTTCTAAGAGTGGAGACATTGCCCTGTTTCTCCCGGTGAGATTAGATGAGACAGGAGAGTGTACCTGTGGAACTGAGGCCAGCCCAGACATCTCTGCTGATCATGTGGATGGCAACAACCCCAAAATACAAGGATCTCTGACTCTCAAGGAAGCCTGAGGTCTAGAAGCAGTGAGAACCTTGCTGTCTAACCACCTGCTTGACCCTATGGAAAGCACTGAGAGCAACTTTCAGGTCACCTAGAATCCGATCCTGCTGATACCTGGGCCTCTTCTGCTGGCTGTACCGCTTTCCTGCTTGCTTTTTGTATTCTGTAGCACACGTGCACTCTCTTCCACTTGCTTCTATGTCTTTTAGAGAAGTATTTTTTTTGGTGGGAATATTTTAAGCAAAACTCAAGCAGTGTGGGTGCAAAGAAGAGGGTGGAGTCGAAATGGAGAGTTCACCGATGAGAAAATGAATGAAATAAAAGGGAGACAAGATGAAGGACAGAGAAGGGGAGGTATGGACATGGAGGAATAAAGATTAAGGGGATCAATCGTCTCTGTAACTTAAAAAGATGTATTTATGCGTTGGTCATATCAGATTTAATACAATTTATTAGGATATAGGGAAGGTGAGGAAAGAAGAAAGAAGTCGAAGGAAAGAGAAGAGAGGTGCTAGTTTCATAAGCAAACACAGTGAGATGTTTTGGGGGGGGTAGGGCAGGGTGGGAAGCAGGTTGGGGGTAACAAGAACAGTACAATTACAAGGCACCCCACTCACGGATATGCAGTCTAAGTTACACAGCCAGGAGTAAAATCCAGATTCCCCGAGCGCTGGCCTTGGGCCATATGTATTAAATCACGTTCCTGTGCTGTCAGATAATCATCTTGCATCTGGAACACACAGACGGCCAATTCAAATATGCATCTTGACATTCTCATGTGGTTAGCAATCCACGCTGCTATTGCCGTCGATGAGACCGCATCCCACTAATGCCATGCTCACTTTCCAGCTAAGCGCTAGTGACCTAAGGTGGATAAATACAATACAGAATGTGGTCACAGAAAATCACATCATTCCAAATACCGCAGGACATGTGAAGAAGTCCCAGGTAGTGCTGCTGTGGAAAGGTTCCAGGAAGATGAGTGGAAAAGCTGGGAGTAATTATTTTAAAAGAAGATGTGTTCAGCCTTGGTGACTCTAAGTCAGGTGGGATTTGTTAAGTGTAATGATTTGATTGTGAATCTATCTTTAAATGGAATGACCATCTTAACTAGATGATAACAATCTTTACTATCATCTGGGCTCTGGGGAAATTCCCACAATCGCCATCTGTACTGCTCAGAGTTCCTTCCACATCAATGAGTACTGTGTGCTACAGAGACCAGAGAACTGACCAGAGAAATGATTATCAGAATGCAGTATTTGGTGCACTGTGAGTGATCTGCATCAGTGCAAGCTTTGACATTGAATCAATGGAGGAATGAGCACTCATTGGCATTCAGCTGAAAGATAGATTCACAAGCTTGTGTTTTTCCTCCAAAATGCATTGTCTTCATGTTCAAAATGCCAGCTTGTCTTAACATCTTATACTACAATTTGTGTATCCATGTTCATAGCAGCATTATTCACAATAGCCAAAAGGTAGAAAGGCCAAGTGTCCATCAATGGGCACATGTATAAAAAAAAGGTGTCATATATACACAATGGCATATTCTTCAGCATTAGAAAGGAAGGAAATTCTAGTATAAGCTAAAACATGTATAAACCTTGAAGACACTATGCTGATACATACACAAAAGGACAAATATTGTATGATTCTACTCATATGAAAATCTGATAAGAGTACCTGGAATTTAAGGCAAATTCATAGAGACAGAAAGTGGCATGGTGGTTGCTAGTGGTTCACGAAGAGGAAGAATAAGGAATTAGTGCTGAATAAGTACAGAGTTTCAACTGGGAAAGATAAGAAAGTTCTGGAGACAGATAATGGTGACAGTTGCACAAAAACATGACTATGCTTCATGCCACTGAGCTGTCACTAAAAAATGGCAAAGGTGATACATTTTATGTTACATATAGATCATCACAATAAAAAAATCCTAAACTACGTTTACCCAATCACTTTTAATTTAAGTATACTGTATACACCCTTGAGTTGTTTACAGGAAATTTGATTTATCTATTTCTGATATTGATATTCACATGACCATCGTTTCTTAGTTGCATAGCATTTGAAGTACAGTCATATGTCACTTAATGACAGGGATATGTTTTGGAAAATGCATTTTTAGGTGATTTCATCATTGTACAAACATCACAGAGTATATGTATATAAACCTATGTGGTCTAGCCTACTACACACCTAAACTGTATGGTCTAGCCTATTACTCCTAGGCTACAAGCCTGCATAGCATGCTACTGTTCTGAATACTGCAGGCAATTGTAGCACAATAGTATTTGTGTAATTTAACATATCTGCACATAGAAAAAGTACAGTAAAAATGTTGTCCTATGTTTTTCATTGTTGACCACAGTGTCATTGTGGGGCACATGACTCTACTTTCTTATGCAGAGGAAACCAAATCTAATAAATCTCAGAAGAGAAGTTAAGCATTGGGTCAGAGTTCAAGTGGTATGATCTGGACATTGTCACATAGCATGACAATATGAGGGAAGGTAAAATTAACATGATATAATTTTATAAAATAAAGTCTGTTTCTGAGGTTGATACCTGGAAATGCTGATTTTGAAGTCCAAATGAGAAGTTCTGAAAGCAGTCCTCACAGATAGGTGAGGAGCTGCATTCTCTGGCTTTGACTAACTACAAGCGTCTCTTTCTACCAGTCCTCCTCTGTATTTTCTGGATTAAGAAGAGCATTATTTGGATAAAATTATGTCCTGAAAGCTGATTGGTCCTCAGTAACCAGGTAAGCTAGCGAGGCCCTCATGAAGAGACGGCCTTTTTAAGAGTGCCTGGTCACCCCTGTAGCCCTAAGAGCCACTGTCTGCCTGGGCTTGATATAGGCTGAGGAAGACTGACACCATCTTGTGGTTTTGATTCAAACAAATGTCCTTGGTAGAGCCTAAGCACTGCCTGAAAGTGTTTCGTGGGAAGACCAGCATCCCATCGCCTTGGGAATAAGAATACAAGCAGACCACAGCTTCTAGCACTTAATGAGTCCTGAAGGAAGAGTTTGGCAAGGTCCTGACCACAGACTCATTCATTCATTGGATAGACTAGATTGGGTAGATTAGATTAGAGCAGGGAGAGTCTGGCAATGGGGGTTACAGTCCAAGTGAGATGACAAAGGCTCCTTGACAAGGAGCTGCAGAAACTGGCAACATGGGATGCTTGGAATAAGTGAGACTCACCTGACTTCCAGTATACTCCCTCTGAGATGCAGAATAGTGTAAAGAATTAAATCAGCTGGCACACACCAACTCCTAAGTTAATAAGCCCTCACCACCTGCCATTCCACCTCAGGTGGCCCGGGAGCAGGCTTGGATCAATTAGTCATTGTAATTGAAGCCAAATGTAATTAATTATATAACTTCTGGCTATTTAAGTTTAATTCACTAAATCACATTATGAAACTGGGGCATTATGAAGGATTAGTGGGGAAAGGGAAACAGGTTTGGTTAAAGCTTTCACCGGAGCTCTAACACATGTCTTATTTCTTGACCTGCTACCCTTCAGAGTGGAGCAGATGCCCTGATCGCTCACCATAATTGATAAAAATCCATGTATCCTCTGTTTTCACAGGTTTGTGATCAGGTGGTCACTAGTGTGAAATCCTAAATGGTCTGTTATATTGAATGGGCCACCAAGGAAGGGAAAGGGCAGGAGGAAGCATGAGACACGGTGCTCACATTGTGATATTCACTCACAAAGAAGGAAACGTAGAAGGAGGGCAACGAAGAGAGTGTGAGACTGAAGAGCACACATCATGTTATCTTCACTGCTTTCGTCATGTAATTAGCAGTGAAACTGTATCCTCTCCCCGGAAGACGAAGTCTTAACTCCCAGTGCCTGTGAGTGTGACCACATTTGGAAGCAGAATCTTTGCTGATGATGCGGTATCAGGATGGGTCTAATCCAATGTGACTGTGTCCTTATGAAAATGAGAAACTTAAACATAGAGACAGACACACAAAGGGAAGATAATGTGAAGACACAGAAACGACATTTATAAGGAAGGACTTCCTGAGGCTCCTGGAAGCTAGGAGAGCAACATGGAACAGATTGTCCCTCACAAGGAACCAACTCTGCCAATACCTTGATTTCAAATTTCTAGCCTTCAGAACTGTAAGACAATAAACTTCAGTTGTTTAAGACACCCAGTTTGTGGTACTTTCTTATGACAGCACCAGGAAACTTGTGGAAATAATGTATGATTACTATTTTTTAAAAAAACCTCAATACCAGAGAAATATAAAGTACGGAAACAAAAGAGGAAACTCTCATCATTATCAGATAGTACTAAGGGGTTTGCATGTTTTTTTTTCCAGGTCTTTTTCTATGTTCATAAAAATATCTTTGTTATTAAAATGAGATTATGTCATAGTATTATTCATTTAATAAATATATTGTGGACATATTCCTATATCAGTCTATACAGACCTGCTCATTCATTGCAATGGTTAATAGATTTTATTTTATGGATTTATCATGATTCACAATATACATTTAGGAGAGGAGGAATTTGCTATTACAAACAAAGTTACCACAAACATATTTACTCAAACATTCCTATGCTATCCCAAGAGTATTACTTTAAAAGAGGTTACAGAAGTGGAATGGCTCAGTCATTGTGCTCAAGATCTTGATAACAATTGTCAAACTGCTCTTTAAAATGCTGCAACTTCCTTTTCAATATCATCCAGAAGTCCTAGCAAATGCAGCAAGACAAGAAAAAGAAATAAAAGATTTACAGATTGAAAAGGAAGAAATAAAATCATCTTTGCCCACATATGACATGATTGTCTCCGTAGAAAATCCTAATGAATTGACAAAAACCTGTGATTATAAAAAAACTAATAAGTGATTATAGCAAAGTTGCAGAATTCAAGATTAAAATACAAAGTCAATTATTTTTCTTTATATCAATAATGAACAAGTGAAATCTGAAATTAAAAATATAATATCAGCCAGGCTCGGTGGCTCAGCCTGTAATCCCGTGCCTTTGAGAGGCTGAGGTGAGTGGATTGCCTGAGTCCGCAGGTTCGAGACCCGCCTGGGCAGCGAGACCTCATCTCTACAATAAATCAAAAAATTAGCAGGGCGTGGTAGCGTGCGCCTGTAGTTCCAGCTACTTGGAAGGCTGAGGTGGAAGGATCGCTGAAGCCCAGCAGGTCGAGGCTGCGGTGGCTGGGAGCGGCTACTGCACTCCAGTCTGGGTGACAGAGTGAGACTCCAACTCAAAAAAAAAAAAAAAAAAAAAAATACAATACCATCTATGTTAGCAACCTCCAAAGTGAAATATTCAGGTATAAATATGACAAAATAAATGTAACACATATGAGAAAAACTACAAAGTGCTGATGATGGCAATCAAAGATTTCCTAAATAAATGGAGAAATTTTTTGTATTCTTAGGTAGGAACACTCAATTTAGCGAGGATTTCAGTTTTTTCCAACTTGATTTTTAGATTCAATGCAATCTCAATCAAAATCCCAGCAAGATATTTTATGGATATTGATAAAGTGATTCTAAAATGTATACGGAGGAGCAAAAATCTGAAATAGCAACACAATGCCGAAGGAGAACAAAGCTGAGAAAAAAGCACTACTGACTTCAAGACATATGTAAAGCTACAGTGATCAAGACACTGTGGTATTGGTGAAAGAATAGATAATAGATCAATGGACTAGAACAAAGGGCCTGCAGATAGACCCACATAAATACAGTCAACTGATCTTGTACAAAGGAGCAAAGGCAATACAGTGCAGGAAAGAGTCAACAATGGTGCTGAAACAACAGGACATCCATATGCAAAAAAATGAATCTTGACACAGATCTTAGACCCTTTACAAAAAGTAACTCAGAAGGGATTTACAGACCTAAATGTTTAGATATATAAAACTCCTAGAAGATACCACAGGAAAAAATCTAGGTAACCAATAACTTTTCAGATATAATCAAGGAAAGGAAGAATTGATTAATCTTCACGAAAACTAAAAATTTCCTCTCTGCGAGACAGTGTAATAGAATGAAAAGAGGAGCCACAGGCTCAGAGAAAGCACTTGCAAAAGGTGGATCTGAGAAATCACTGTTAGACAAAAGATACAAAAGACTTGATTAAGACATGAGTCAAAGACCTAAACAGACACATCAACAAACAAGGCAGAGGGCTAGCAGATAAGCATTTGAAAAGATTCCCCACATCACCTGTCAGCAGGGAAATGTAGATTAACATAACAACAAGATCCTGCTACATACCTATTAGAATGGCCCCCAATCCAGAACACTGGCAACACCTGATGCTGGTGAGGATGCAGAGTAACAGGCACTCTCATTCATTGCTGGGGCAAGTGCAACGTGGTAAAGCCACTTTGGAAGATGGTTTGGCAGTTTAAGAAACTAAACATATCCTACCATAAAATTTGGCAATCACACTCCTTGATAATTTATCCAAAGGGGTTGAAAACTTATGTCCACACAAAAACCTGCACAAGGATGTTTACAGCAGCTTTATTCATAATTGCCAAAATTCGGAAGGAATCAAGAAATCCTTCAATAGGTGAAGGAAAAAATAAACTAGTACATCAATACAATGGAATTTATTCAGTGCTAAAAAAGACTGGGCTATGGCTTTGAAATGATGTGGAGGAAAAGTAAACACATATCACTAAGTGAAAGAAGTCAGTCTGAAAAACCTACATACTATATACAATATTACCAAAAAGATGAAACTATGGAGACAATAAAAAGACCAGTGGTCGGCAGGGGTAGGGGAAAGAGAGATGAGTAGGTAGAACATAGAATGTTTAGGGCAGTGAAACCACCCCGTATGTTACTAGAATGGTGGGTACATGAATACATTTGATAAAGGGCAGTTGACATGAATACACTTGTATAGACCCACAGATTGTACAACATCAAGGGTGAACCCTAATGTCAACTCTGGACTTTGGGTAATGATGTGTTCATGTGAGTCCATCAGTTGTAACAAATGAAAGGGTCTGCCTATTGTCACCACTTAGCAAAGGGCATAAAGAGTGACCAGCCTATGTAATAAACTGGGAGCTTATAAGCTAAAACATGGATTTAATATATGAAGTCCACGTGCATATTAAAATGAGATGGACTGAAGAGAACAACACAAGTGTAATGTTACCATGAAGTTAAGAATGAGAGTCAAGGCTGGCCGCCAAGGCCACTGTGTCTGTGACATGCGTAGATGGAAGGTACCACGATCGCTGATGTGAACACCTGGCCCACTATCTGAATCCCTTACGACTGGAGTTGGGATGTCACTGCTGCCAATCAGTCACAAGCAAGTTCCCTTGCTCTGAGTTTATAGTTACTGTGCAAACTTCAGTGCATAATTTAGTTTCCCAAGCTAATTTCCCACTGGGAAGGCAATGCTCAGAGCCAGCGTCAATGTCCTGATGAGCTTGGCAGAAATATTGTCTCTTTGTACAGTGATCCCCAACTCCTGGCCTGCAGACCTGTACCAGCCCATGTTCTATTAAGATCCGAGCTGCACAAGAGGAGATGAGTAGCAGTTGAGCAAAGCTCTGCCGTCTGTCAGATCAGGGGTGGCATTAGATTCTCATAGGAGTGAGGACCCTATTGTGAACTACACATGCGAGGGATCTAGGTTATACACTCCTTATGAGAATCTAATGCCTGATAATATTCATCACTCCTGTCTGTGTCTTCCACGAAACCAGTCCCTGAAACCAAAAAGGTTGGGGACTGCTGTCTTTGTGAGTTACTCAGTTCTTTAGCAGAGGGGATATTTTGCCCTGTCTCCCCTCTTCCCCCACTGATCCTCTAGCAACAGGCTCATGTGGTAGGGAGTTTATGAGCCAGCACTGTACATGTGATGACCCGCATGGCCCACTGTCCACACGCCTCCACCACAAATGTTTCCTTATGCTCCAAACACTGAATAGCTTTTCTCTTCCTTACTCTTACCCCGTGAGATACACTGACCTACACGTGGCATTCCATGTAACACACATGTGCTGGCAATTATTGTGACAGAAAGAAGAGAGGCAGGAGAAGGGTCGCAGAGGATAGAGGAGGTGAAGCATTTTACAGTCCATCAAGACATGAAAACTGGCACCCAGTTCCCTGTGCACTGGAAATAATTATTGGTCTCGTGATCTGGGGCTCTGTAAGCCGTTTCCCAAGGCCCAAGCAAATGTGGTTGAGCAACAGTTTTTACATCTGCAGAACTGAGAGCTGTGATCCTGGGCCTTTGATGCCCCCCGTAAATACTCGATTTAGTCCCAAAGCTGCTGTGATTAATTGGTGTGATGGATAATACACACTTGAATATTCACCAGTGGAGGTGAATCAGTGATTGAGGCTATTTGGTGTAAACGAGGGATCGGTGATGACAGAAAGATGAACAGTCTCGAAGGCTGAAGAGGGAGGTACGATGCTTGGAGGAGAGATTTCATGGACTCAGCAAAATGTTTTTCCAGTATTTACTGTGTTGCAGGCACTGCATCAGGCATTTGGGATATATCGGTGAGCAATAAAAACTCAACTTCTTTTCCTCTTTGGACTTAATTCTAGAAAGAAGAGACACACCAGACATACCAGGGAGTTAAATCATATGGTCTTTTAGGAGGTGATACATGCTATGGGAAAAGAAAAGGTAGGGCAAGGTGAGTGGGGTTGGGAAGAGGAAGGGGGGACAGGTTGAGGGTTTTTGTAAAGGCTGGTGGTGGGGAAGAGGGTTCATTGGGAAGAAGAGATTGGAGTGAAGACTTGCAGGAGGTGAGGAAATGAGCCATGTGGGTGTCTGGGGGCAGAACATCCTAGGCAGAGAGCCACCAGTAAAATGCCCTCTACCTATCAGAGATTTTGAGTTTCCTTTGTTTAAAACAAGACAAAACAAAAACCCGTATTCTGAAAAGATCCCCAAAGCCTTCCTATGCTGGCCAAAAAGGTAAAGGTGTATGAAGGTATACACTTATCCACCTAGGTAATGGAAGGTTATGCCTAGAGTTTTAGATCACATGCAGAGACTAAAAAGAGTGACAGAGAGTGAGAAGGACCAGCTGACAGTTAAGTACTTGCAAAGAAAGGAGATGACTGGAAAAAAGGGGCCTCCTGATGGACTTCTTAATTAGCAATTTGGCTTCTATGACATGGACAATGAAACCCATTTCAGTCCAAAATGTCCTGCCAAAAAGATCCTTCTAGCAAGACTTTTGATGGATTACAAGGGGTGAGGCTTGAGATAGCCAGAAGAAAGATGTTATAATCATCCCAGTTGAGGGGGCCATGGCAGAAGCAGGGTCAAACATGTGCACATACAGATGATGCAGAGGGTGTTCAGGGCTACTGATTGCACTGGGTAATTTTGCTGCCTGAGACAAGGCCTTGGCAGGAAACTGGTGGAGCATTAAGATCCCCAGACCACGCCTTCTCTGCCACACATTTCTGTGATTTTTGGTCACACAATCCTCTGGGGACTGAGTTTCTTCATCTGTAGAATTGGGGAATAATACCAGCCTGACCTACGGCATAGCCCTTTTGTGAGGATTCAATGAGGTCACAGCGGAAATTGTTCCGTAAGTCGTCAAATGGCATACAAACAGGAGATATGATTCTCATCAAATAGCCAATAGAACACTTGACTCCTGCTAGTTCACACCTGGTAATAATCTGCATGTTCAAGGCCAAGCCACCTCAATCCTGGTAGTTCACTATCCAGTCTCTCCTGCCACCCCGACCAAGCCTGGAATGGCCAAAGGGCAGGGAAAGAGTTCCAAAGTCAATCTAGTACCATGGCATAGGTTGGGAAGATGCACAGGAAGAAAATCCCTGCTCTGCCTTTTTTCTTTTGGAACAGAAATAAAAGAGCATGGTGTCTCTGTTTGGGGAAAATCTTCTCTCATCTGTTCCCAGGTTGGGATTTTTCTGCAGCTCAGGAGAAGCCAGGCTGAACCCACCCCGGGATATCTCTCCCCTTCTGGGTGCTTCTCAGACATGAGCCTGGCCAGCAGATGCCGGCCTTGACTGCTTTTCTCCCCCACTGGGGATCACCCGAGAGTCCCGTCATTCTCAAGGTCAGACCTGCCCATGCATTGCTGCAGCTGACAAATCTAATCTCTCAAGCAAACTGGTTATTTTTCTGCAAAGGCTCACAAAGAAAGGGGAGGGGCATTTCTCCTGGATTCAAATATTTAGCTACTTTGAGTCCAAGCTACAGAGAGTCTCTATGATTTTCTTCAAGGGGCCTGAGGGCCAAAGAGGAGGACTTGCCAGCTCTTACTGAATATCCCCCTTTCCAGCCTCGGTCAGACCACTCAGCATACTCTCCCTCTAGCTTTTTATCAGCTTAAACCCTGTGCAGACATGTGGTGTGGGAAAGGATGCGGGTTGTTATTCAGTGCCTCTGGCATCTCATATTAAGATGAAAAACACAAGTTTGCTACTTAATGGGGAACTGTCAGTCCAAGGTCATCATTCCCCAGTGGGCCATGGTACATGCCACACCACAAATACCCATTCTGGGTGTGGGACAAGCATCTGGTTAGTGTCTCCATTCAGGAGAAACACAGAGAACAGCATTTCCTCCAAATACCAGATCAATCGTTTAAGGGCAATTCATCTTTTACTAAAATGGTCTCAAGTTCACGACTAATAAGACCACAGCTGCCTCTTTATGGCTGAGTTACCCACACGCAACTTGGCACTATAGTTTAGGTCAGGTCATAACTGCATAACGGGCCCCAAACTTGGCAGTTTCATGTTCTTCTGTCTTTCCCTTGCCCAACCCACACTGAATTACATGCTGACCCAAGCTCCCCTGTAGTCACACGGAATGAGGATTTGGCTCCAAATATCCAAATTTGCAGCCCAACATGGAGGTCTCCCTGAGCCGACTCAGTTTTTCCATTCCATTTCCAGGGTTTGCCATGCTCCTGCAGGGCCCTGTGCTGAATCCAGGCTGTGCATTCCTACCGATGGTCCTGGCTATGCAAATGGAGATGAGAGAGTCACAGCGCACGTGTACAGACAGCCCCTATGTGATAGAGTTACCCAGAACCCAAGAACAAAATGAGACACAGTTGTTTACAGCATGAACTTGAACCGTGAGGAGTACAGAGGAAAACGGATCTTGGAGAAAGGGAAGGAAAAAGTAAATAAAACATTTTTGTCTTTGTTTCCTCTCCTTCCAAAGTCAATTTCACCAAATTGCTAATTATCCACGAAAGGATATAAAGCATGGTCAGGAGGAAGTCGGTGTTAGCATTTTGAAGGTCCTGGCATATGTCATGTGCTTCTCTGGGACATCCAAGATGACACAGACCAACATGCTGCTCCAGACACATGCTCTGTGTTACCATGATATCTGCATAACAAATCCTTCCTGGCACAGGCAGCCCTGACCTCTGGGTGCTGAGGGATTAAGGCATCAGTCATGGGGTTCAAACTGTTGTCCTTGTGTAGGTGAATGTTAATTAGTCAGCTAGTGGGTACTGGTCTGATGACCAGAACATTGGGACTTACTGATCCTGCCTCTGCATTTTTGCCTTCATATTTCTCCACTGCACATTAGCACTACTCCTCTGGACTATTGCCACAGTCAGGTGTATATGCAGTGCCTTGCACAGGTAAGATGCGTGAATGATACTGAGTTGCCTACACCATTCTTCGTGGGGCCCATCTTGATCGTGAATTCATCCTGTTCATTGCCACTAGATTTTCTCTGCTTAGAGATCTGTGACGATATACAGAGGCACAACTTAGAGGTCTTTGCTTAATGACGTCTTCATTCAAATCTTTGAGTGAAATAATGAACAAGAAGACATAGATGACAGAGCTCTGTGATGTTTCACTGTGGATATTCTCATTTCTACCTGACTTGTAGATCCAGTCTCTATATAATTTTTGCTTATAATAATCTCAAAGTTAATTCACTATGAATTTATTGAGATCCAACAACTAGAACAAGTGAGAAAAGCATTGTTCCAACTTTCAAAGGACTTCCAGTCTGATGAGAATAAATGTGTGCGTACCTGACAGAGGCAGGAATGGGCATAGCAGAAGCTGGAGGAATGGGGTGAAAGAGGACAGTTAGATGAGTATATAAATAGTCTCAATTCAAAGCACACAAAAAGTTTACCAAAGAAGTGTAAGATGCCTCAGGGTTCAAAAGAGGGAAAGATCACATTTGAGTGAGGAAGTTCAAGGCAGGGCAGCTCTCTGAATCACCATACTCTTTGCTTCCCCAACCCCTCTGATCACCATTCCTGTCTTTACTCCACATGCTCTGTTGGGGCTCTGACCATCAGCTAACTTCAACCTTTCCCTTTCCTGGGCTCAGCCACCTGTCAACTCCAGGCCACTCTTCCACCTCAGCACCTAGCCCATCTTTCCCTATCTCTTCCACTAGCCATCATCTTTGATAGCTCTGATGGTCACGTTGTTAATGTTGTAACACGCTGGCTCCAATCCTCATGATCAGCTCCAAACTCACCCAAGGATGCAATCAGTCTAGTCTTCATCACTGCTTGATATGGTTCCACCTCAATAATGCAAACTTAAATTTCTCTGTTGGGTGATCCCCTTTACTCCCTTCCATTTCTCTTGTCATCTAACTAACTTTAACAAACTCACTTTGTTCTGTTTTCACTGTGATCTTCATTCTGTCCCTTAGCCCTTCATAATCGACTACATTGCCATCCCCATTTTGGTTTTAGTTATTCTCTTCTTCCCCTGCCTGGAGTTCCTGGTTAGCCTATTAAGCAAAATAGACCTTGCTTCCCATGCAGATGTTCTTGACATACCATTATCTCTCTGTCAACTCAATCACCTTGCTTCAGGGAGGGCTTCACAGCTTCCAAATCTTTCACTCATCTCTTATGGACTCCCTGAAGCACTCCCACATCCTCCATATCTTACCTTGACTTCTCTCCACAAATTCTCAACATCACCCATAGGAAAGGGCCTCTCCTCTTAAGAGAGGAGCAAGCTGTTGAACAGAACTTCCTGTGATGACACAGTGTTCCATATGTCTATATCTGCACTGACCAGTGTGGACAGTAGTCATGCACAGCTCAATGTAGTTGGTAAGACTATTGTACTAATTTTTTAAAATTTATTTAATTTTAACTAACTTAAATTTAAATAGAAATGCTTAGCTAGTAGCTACTTTATCAGACACTATAACGATAAATTAGCACTGTCCAATAGAAATTTAATTGTCTCATACATAACTCAAAATTTTCTAGTAGGTACATTGAAAAAGTAAAAAGAAATGAGAGATTAATTTTATACAATAACATTCCTTTTAGATGATTAATTTTATTCAACCCAACATATCAAATAATATCATTTTAATACCTAAAATAGTCAATAAAACATTTATTAAGAAGGAAACATTTTACATTCTTTTTCATACTAAACTTTCGGTATCTGGTGTATATTTTATGCTTCTAGTGTACCTCAGTTAAGACATAGATATCATGGAAAATAAATATTTAATCTGCATTTAAATTTCACAAAATTTACAGTTTTTGAAACACAGATTTACATACAAGATTGTTCTGAGCATACCTAAAAGTTTTCCATTCAGTAAATCCAATATCAATTTTCCATTTACATTCTGATTAATTAAAAGTGCATGTTTTCAGTCAGATTAGCCACACCGCAAGTACTCAGTGGTTACATGTGGCTGGTGGTCATGTTGGTCAGTGCACGGTGTCAAACCTCTCAGTATCAGCTCTTGCCTTCCCTTTACTAGCTCATCTAACACAGACATTCTTTCCTCAGCCACCTTCTCCCCACGCTAGCTAACACCTCCCTACACCCATCACCCGGCTCCACTCTTGTTCCTGTCTTGGATCTCGTCTTCCCCAACTCCTCCCCCTTTTGGAGCAGGGAGCAGGGGTTCCATGAGGTACCTGAAAACTTGTTAGAATGTACTCCTCTGCACTGCCCCAGAACCAACAAGCCAGAAACTCCGGGTGGGGTCCAGCTGTCTGTGTTTCAACAAGCCCTCACAATGATCCTGATGCATGTTACAATTTGAGCACTACTAGTTCATATAAAAGTGTACATGAGAGTTATACACAAACTAATAACAGTGGCTACTTCTGTAGGTAGAGCCAGTGGTCAGGGTGGGTGGAGAGAAGGCTAATGATGTTGAATCCTTTGAATATGTGACTTGGATTTTTAAGGAGAAGGATATTTAGAATACACTGATGACTCTTCCCACCTTTTGTTTGCCTCACATGGTCTTGTGTGGGGCTTGGAACTTAGTAAAATTTAAACATTCTCCAGGTGACCTATAAAGTCACAATTCAGTGCTTTTCAGTACATCACAGGGTTGCACGACCATCACCACAACCCATTGGAAGTCTTTTATTACCCAGAAAAGAAATCTCATGCCCAGCAGCCATCATTGCCACTCCCCCCAGCCACCCCAGACTTTCACTGTTTTTTAAATGAACTTTTTATTCCTAGAAATTTAGGAAATAATATGATTCACTATTGTATATTTAGGAGAAATCTATTTTTTATACATTAATATTCATTTTAACAATGATAAATATCTCTCTGGATCATTAGTACCTCTCTAGGCCTAAAACTTATTTTACTCTAATTTTCAAAATACATAGAGAATACAATTCTACAAACAACAGTTAAAGCTGCTTTTGACTCGAAGTGGAAGTAGGCCCTCAGTATGAAGAGGAAAGGATCTTTCCCTACTCCCAACTACCAGTAGAAGTTTCCCAATTTACATGGGGGAAGAAGAGGGCATGAAATAAGGCAACAAGCATGCAATGAAGACCTCCACCCAAACCAAACCCCAAAGAAAAAAGTAGGGACCTAGAAGTTTCCTTGATTCGGACCATGCTGAATATCCTTGGAAAAGGCAGGCAAAAGCCACTAGGACAAACAAAAAGACCGGATTTTTAACTCAGCCTTAAAGACAACTTTGTAAACAGTACCCTCCTTGATCTCTGAGGGTCAGAGGATGATAAAATGGTTTGTGAGCTCTGGCTGGTGCCACAGGGATGAGGGGGACACGGACCCCCACCCTCCCTACTCTTCTCAGAGGGTGGCTTTGTTCTTCTCAGCCCTCGGGGCTTGTGTTCTGTGGAGGCTAGGACAGTTTTTGTTATCGAGTAGACATATCAGTTTCAATGACAGTCATCCTCTCTTCCTCCAAAAAAAGAAAAAAAGATTATTTCTCCATAATTTCCCCCCTTGCTCTAAAAATGCAAGTTTTAAAGGGAAAGGAAGAAGACGTGGGTGAGGGAAGGACAAGAATGTACCAACAAGGAAGTGAAACGATGCCCCGTAAAATCATCCGATGGAATTTGCTTCCAAAACTGTGTATGTAATGAAGAAATGTATTTCCCCAGCGTGAACATGGGTTGGTGCATAAGCAGTCCTGAGATGAAAGATACAGCAGATCTCTGGAGGGTGAGGGAGGAGGGAAACACCACATGCAAAGACGTGAAATGAGAAAGCAGGGTGGCGGAGGGAAAGAAAAAAAAAAAAACCAGCTAATAACATGTTCTTGCCTTCCTTCCTAACACAATGACACATGTGACTTAACGAAGCCAGTGAGTTCTAAGACTGATGTAAAAGTTCCAAAAAAAATACTCTGTGGCAAAGGCCCCTGGGTGAACGGTGTCATGTCTAATTTCTGCAGTTCCCCTGATTTAGAGCAGACCTGGGATCTGAAATTCACACCAGCTCTTTGTGTGCCGGGGTCCGGGCCACGAGGGCCCAGGCCGGGGGAGCGGGGGCACAGGCTTCCTCTGGGCCTTTACCACGGAGGCCCTGCTTTGTTTCACGTTTAAGAGAATTTGCCAGGTCAAAATAAACTCCTCAGAGTCACAGAGTGAAAAATGTATTTAACAATTCAATCCCTGGGAGTTAGGGATTGACGGAGAAAGTGCAGCCGAGGCTAATTAAATTAGCCATCGTGTATGCAGAGGGTGGTTTCACTGGCAAGTTCATTAATTCACATCGTTATCATTGTTGTTATTACCATGACTGGCAAAAGATGCTTTCTGTGAGGCACAAAATGTGCAGGCTGCAGCTCGCAGTTGTCCCTGCATGGCCGCCGGTTTCTCTCCCGAGGGCCATTCTTAGAGAGCAAAACATGCCACATCCCCTGATGAGCATGTTCTGAGTTATTTTTGTTTGTTACACTTTGGGAATAATTAAAATCTACGAGGTTTTCATTTTCCTTCCGCTTTTGCCAACGATTCTCTCAATGGGAACGTGCATGGTTCATGCTGTCAGCTCCTTCGGAGTGATTTTCAAGCACTTCAGTGATTTGTAAACCTTAGACTCCCAGGTTCACGTCCAGTGGAATCAGAACCACTTTTTATCTCTCAGTGACAATTTATGGTATATATGTGTAGGTGTTTGGTGTGATCAGATTGGCCTCATGCCATTAAATATCAATTTCCAACGGTATCTATGCTCATTTGCCCAATAATTCTGGACAAATTTGAGAAGTCTTGACTGAGATGTGCAAAATGTAGTCATAAAATACAACAGGTAAGCGTGCCAAGTCTTCTTGGTTCAAGAAGAATCCACCAAATATGTGCACAATACTTTCTATGTCTGGGATACAATTTTGCCTTCTGGGCCTATTACCCCAAGTGTAGGCCTAGGCCACAGCAGTGGTGTCACCAGGGTTAGAAATGCAGAATCTCAGGTCCATCTCAGACCTACTAAAGTCAAAGCTGCACTTACAAGACTCCAGGGGATTCATTCAAGTCAGGGGAGCACCGCTGGAGTTGGAGGAGAGGCTTCTCCTCCTCCCATGCCCATGGCCACAGTCTGCCACCACGATTTTCTGGACCAAACCTTGAAATATTCACTCTTTGGCAAACTTCGAAATTGTCTTCTAAAATATATTCCTATACCAAATAAATTCAATGCAATGTACTCAATATCTACTTCACAAATTGCAATAGCACAAATGAAACATCTACTGCCTAGAGGGTCTGTCCTGCAGTTCATGCTGGCTTATAGGGAAAAATGAAGTGAGTTAGACTGTGATGAGGTAACTGACCACTTTCTTGTGTGCCAGATCACTTTCTCCTCCACACTCCAGGGGCACAACAGCCTGTAAACACCCCTGCCTTGCCCCCAATTACTTTTAGAAAACATGAGAAAAAGGAAAGAAAGAGTGAAAGATTGCATAATGTAAAATATTTTAAATTAAAGATGCTAATTAGTAAACAAAATGCCAGTTTAGAATCCACTTTTTTTCCTTACCATGAAGGCCCCCTTGAATTTCATACTGTATCAAAAGTAGCTTATTTCAGGAGCTTCTTCCACTAATAGCACTGCCGTGTATGCATTTGATGGATCACAGTTACAAAGTACTTTAGCATATGATGATGAATTTCTCTTCTCATTTTCATCTCAAATTGAAAATCAGTTCTCTCTCCTTCACTCATAAAAGTATTCATGCAAAATTCATTGGCATTTCAATAATCATAAGTACGACAAAATTTTTTGCATTAGGAATAAAATGTATGTAACTACTACTTTCACAGTCCTTACAAAAAAAAAGAAAGAAAGAAAGAAAAGAAAAGAAAAGAAATTGCAGTTCTTAGAAAAGGGTTCTCACTTAGAATTATTTTGAGCCCAGAAAAGTGGCATTTCTAAAAAGGACCCTCACTTTACAGAAATAGTTTTCCGAGTGTTTTACACTCACTTCAACCGTCTTTGGGGAGCTACAAATAAAATGTTTTTCATGTATAGTAACTGTGATCCTCTTTAAAAACAAATACACACTGTGGGTTTAAAAATTCCCTTGGTGAGGTGTGCAGAAGACTTTCACTGGGCTAACGCATTTTGCATTACTGCAGGTAAGGCTGGGCACCCTCCCCCCTCTTGCATAAAAACAGTTGTTTTTGCCCTCCCTAAACACCACAGAAGACGGTACTCT
Source organism: Carlito syrichta (assembly GCF_000164805.1). Taxonomy (NCBI): domain Eukaryota; kingdom Metazoa; phylum Chordata; class Mammalia; order Primates; family Tarsiidae; genus Carlito; species Carlito syrichta. Next base: position 642,788 of record NW_007260294.1, on the reverse strand, counting down.
AACGTGACTCGCAGGTGGCCCAGGCGTCACCCCTTGGTGTGTTTGAGGCTGGGACTGGGCGGTGGTTCTCCATGGCTCCAGCGGATGCTATAGGTACAGCGGCCATGAGGAAAGGCTGGCAGGACAGCGGGGCCAGCCCTGCCACAGAGGATGGGCACAACAGCGAGGAGACGTTGGGATGTTGGGACAGGGAGGCCATGATGGTGGTGGCAGCACTGAGGGGAGTCCCAAAAACTTAGGGAATGCGGGAAAAGAGTAGGTGCTCCAGGCCGGCTTAGGGTGGGCTGCAGCACCGAACGTGAGCAGGAGAGAGCTCGTCCACACCGCCCCCCCCACCGCCCCGCCGCGAGGTGATGGTCCGTGGGTCTCACCAGAGGCCTTGGGCACGGTAACCAGGTCCAGGACACCAGTGTGAGTACCACTACCCAGGGGTGCCGCTGAGAGGCCCTCCAGAGAGCAGGAGGGGCGTGTCCTTAGTGTGGAACCTTCTGGGAACAAAAAAGAGCCCATGCCCAGGAGGATGCTTGAAAGTCGGCAGCCACACCCTCCAGAGTCCTCAGGAGGAACAAAAAAATTCCCCCAATCCCTTTACTCTAGTGGCTAAAGGCCAGCACACAATTCAGCGTGCCATTCCCAGGCCGGGCACCCTGCTGGGTCCCACCAGAGCTGCTGATGGTGTTGGAGGAATGCTGGCCCCTTATGGAGCCTGAGAGCCTGGGCCAGAACACCTGCCATGGGAGGGGAGTGAGCAAGGGCAGAGGAGCCTGAGCTGTGGGAATCAAGAAAACAGTTCATGGGGTGGGGGGGAGAAGTGCGGGGAGAGGACTCCAGTTCTGCCAGGTTAAGCTGGGTCTTCAAGAACATGATAACCAGAACGGAGGGGAAAGGAACTCGGTTAGTCTGTAGTGTGTTCTTATGTGCCATGCTAGACCCCACCGGGGGCAACACTGTTGCCACTATCTGATTCTGGATGTAGGACTTAGCTATGGGGGTCAGGAGAGGGACTCTCAGTAGGGATTTTAAGATCTTACAACTGAAAGACTTACATGAGAGATGTTACTGCAGGTGAGGCAGTCATAAGGGATAGGGAAATACCCACATCATTCCATGTGAAAGCACTTTGAAAATTATAAGCACAGGCCACACATATGAAAATACATTCTCTAATAGGAAAAACGTAAATGAGGATTCTGTGCCTGGGATCCAGGCTAATGGCTTTGCATTGAAAATGCTCAATAATTATGCATATGTCTGTCAACCTTTGAAAGAAAACTTCCTGAGAGTTGAAGTAAGAATACATGACAAGGATCAGAGCGCGTAGATGCTGAGTTTTACAGAAATTTCAACATTTACTCTGTTATTACTGATAGTTAATATGGCAAGAATCGAGTCATTTCAGAATTTATATGTGCATTTCTGGAAAATATTATGAATGGCAAAGCTATACACCTCCTGTGTCTAAAAGAATCAAGGTACCATTTAGTTCTCCATATTTCTATCAGCTTGGATTTTTATCCCTGTGAGGTATCTCTGCAGATCTAATTGAAATGCCATCCTGAGTTCCACAAAGACTTCCTTAATTCTTCTAGGTTGGTCTCTCTCTCTGCTCAGAGAGCTCATAGTCTCTGCTCAGACATCTTGTGGAGCTTTTTGGGTCATTGATCCTGTTTGCCTCACCCACTGGGCTCTGAGCTTCTTGATACAGGAATTATGTTGATGTATCCTTAATGCCTGGCAGGATGTGGCAGCAGATAGGGTTTGATTTCTCCAAATCTAAACTCATTTATGGGATGAGTCCAAAGTTTTGTTTTTATTCACTTTATCCAAATTAATTTTTTTACATTTTAAAGGTAATATTAAAAACATAAAAACACAGTAGCAGATCAGGTGTGGTGTCTTATGCCTGTAATCCCAGCACTGGGGCAGGATTGCTTCAGCCCAGGAATTCAAGATCAACAAGTAAGTAAGACCATATTTCTATAAACAATAATAAAAAAAAAGCCAGGAGTGATGGTTCATGTCTGTAGTCCCAGCTATTCCAGGAGGCTGATGTAAAAGAATCACATGAGTCCGGGAGGTTGAGGTTGCAGTGAGCTGTGATTGTCACTGCATTCCAGCCTGGGCAATAGAATGAGACCTTAACTCAAATAAATATTTTTTTGAAAAATACAGAGGTGTCTGAAAGAAATCTCTGATTCTACCTCACAGTCTCACATTCACTGCTACTGTTCTGGTAGGAGTCACTGCCATTCAATATCATCTTGGTTCCCAGATGATTTGTCTTTGTGGAGCATCACAAAATAAACATCCATGTTTGCTACGAGAAGGTGAGTGGGCCTCAGCATTTTCTTTCTTAAGACATGAAATACTGTCCAACCTTCTTCATGGGGGAGCATTTACAAACGAAGCATGCTCATTGTTGCCAGCATTCCTGACTGGTAAATGTCAGATGCATTGTCCTGTTGTATTTCTCATACCTGCTTAGCCGGGGTGTAGTGGGTGTGTCTGCTTTATACACACTTTAGCTGACAGAGTTTGTTCACAGCCCCACTGAAGAGCCACGTGAAGCCAAGTGCATGATTGTGCTTACTAATTACATTTCATTTTGGCTGAAAGCTGATTACAGCTACAGCCTGAAAACCTGACTTTCTAATTTTGTTTACATCCCCCTCTGCTTTGACTTCAGCCCCTAGAAGATGTTTTTCTCCATAAAACTCAGAGGGAGGATGTCATGGTGTTGGTTACTGTCCCCTGAACTGCACTTGTTAATATGACTCTTACTGCCGGGAGAGATTGGTGTCGCTACCTGTTCAAGTGAATGCCTCAGAATCCTGAAGTTCCCAGTGTTTTCACTTGCCTTCCTCTTACCTGAAAGGAGGTTCCGTTTCTTAGAGACATAGACACATGACTGCCGGGACAAAGCAAGCCAACTTCCAAAGCTTTGTGGATCTGAACAAGCCACATTCTCCACAGGGTTGTGTCAGCTCCCGTGGGCTCTCATCTCTTTTCCCCAAAATGAAACTGTACCCTGCATTTCATCAGGTACTGGCTTTGTGTGTCTCAGGAATGGCGGGACTGTGCTGACCACAGCTCCAAGGCTGGCAAATCCTTCCCACGGTCCCTTTAAACGCAATTTTCTCCTCCCACATATCTATCCATCTAGATAGTCGAAGGTGATCATTACCTGCTACTATCTTCTGTCAGAGCCACCTGCAAACCCACCATACTGTGCAATGACCCTGAATCACTGGGCCGTTTAGTTCACTACATTCATTTATGACTTCTGTCCAATACAATTAGAGTCCCCTACTCTCCTACACTCTATATTACAGTTCCTTCCTCCTTAGCTTCTCCATCCACCACCCTACATATGCCTCCTCAAAAGTTCTGCTTACAGAGGAATTGGAAACAGCAGGCACTGAATTACCCAAATGTGACAGAACCTTGTTAGTCTCTTCATTGACATTCCTCCCCAGTAATTTTCAAAGTCCCTAGGGTCCTCTATGGGGTCTCAAGAGCCTTCAAAGGGTCCATGGGGTTCAAACTATTTTCATAAAAATACTGAGGTATTATCTGCATTGCCCATTGTGTCAATATTTGAACCGATAGTTCAACAATAGTGGTGGTTTAGAGTGTCAGCGCTTTAGTCTGAATCGAGGCAGTAGCACCAAACAGTGCTAATAGTCATATTTTTCATCCTGGTGCACTCACAGAAAAACAAAAATTCAGTGTAACTTAATAATGTCTTGGTAAAGCAGGAAAGATGATTAATTATATAAATCACAATCCTTGAATGTGACAAATGTGAGGTGTACATAAAGCAGTTTGCTGCCGACTGACGTACAGTATCCATCTATACAAATATGTGAGGTAAGAGCTGAACCGGCTGGGTTTTTTTCATAGAATTCTATTTTCACTTTCACTTGAATGATTGACAAACTATGGTTATTCATACTTAAGAATTTGGCAGACATTTTGTTAAAAATGAACAAAGTGAATCTGTCACTTCAAGAAAAACAACTGACAGTATTTGTTGCCAACAAAAAAATTTGAGCTATCAAGCAAAAATTAGAACTTTGGAAAATGTGTATCTGCCACTGTGAGCCTGAAAGCTTCCCCAGTACTTGAAGGTTTTTTGGATAATATTGGTGTTTTAGTGATGAATGTCATCTGTTGATGTTACGTGATGAAATATGTCAACATTTGGAAAATCTGTATAATTTAGTGAAGCAACTTTTTCCAAATGACCAATATATGCTGTTAGAAAATTAGACATGAGTTAAAGGTTCAAAGTGCAAAATAGATCAATTGATTTCAATGTACTCATATGAAGAACAGGGAAAGTCCACCGATAATAGTTTGAGATTCCATATTGCAATTATCTTAAAAAAAAAACAACAACACTGCCACATGCTGAGTTTTGGTGTAGTATCAAAGTATAATTACAACTATCCAAAACAGTTGTTAAGATATTCTTTCTTTTTCTGACTGTGTGAAGCTGGATTTTCTTCATATCTTTCAATCAAAACAATATAATACAACAGATTGAATGGAGAAGTAGATATGAAAATCCACATACCTTGTATTAAGTCAGACACTGAAGAGATTTGCAAAAATCAAATGTTGGTCTTCTAAGTGTTTTGTTTTTGAAAATATAGTAGCTTTACATTAAGGCATTCATTTTTGTGTTTATTATTGCGGTTTAAGAATAAATTAATAATTATTTTAAGTATTTCTTTTTAAAATTTCTAATAGATACCAATACATATAACCCATATAAATAAAAGTTATTTGGGGTTATCAATAATTTTCAAGAATGCAAAAAGGTCCTGAGACCAAAATATTTGAGACCATCTCTTTTGTATTCTGCCATGGTTTGGATCATAAAATGATCTATTGTCTAACTTACGTGCTCACTTCCAGGGAGCCATCTGCACACACATGCTGTGTTTGCATGTAAGGCAAAAATTAAACTAAATTTCTAAAAATGTATGTACCTTAATAAACAATCTGTGTAACGTTGAATTTGTGAAATTTTGTGTCACATAACTGAAAAACTGAAAAATGTCGTAGACCACATTTTTCAGTACATAAAAAATAATTATTTTTATAAACGAAAATCATCAAGGAAGGTAGATATGGCTCAACATTTTTCTTCTTTTCTAATATATGCATTTGATGTTATGAATGTCCTCTAAACACTGCTTTTAGTGAATCCTACATTTCTTTAAATTAAAAAAAGTAGAGAGTGTCTTGCTCTGTTGCCCAGGTACAATCATAGCTGACTGTAGACTCAAACTCCTGGGCTCAAGTGATCCCTCCCACCTCAGCCTCCTGAGCAGCTGGGACTATAGGTGTATATCACCACACTCTGCTAAATTTTTTATTTTTTGTAATGAAGGGATCTCACTCTGTTGTCCAGGCTGGTCTCAAACTCCTGGCTTCAAACTCTCCAGCTTTGGCCTCCCAAAGTGCTGGGATAACAGTCATGAAACACTGCGCCTGGTCTCATTTTAATTTAATTCAAAATATTTTAAAATTTCTCTTGAGACTTATTTGGCCCATGTATTATTTAGAAATGCATTGTTTAATTTCCAAATATTTGGAAAATATTTTTCAGCTATCATTCTGTTATTGATTGCTAGTTTAATTCTATTGTGATTGGAGAACAAACTTTGTATGATTCTATATATTTAAGTTCTTTGTGTCCAAGATGTGATCTTGAGAAGACTGCGCATTGGCTGTTGTTGGTCTGAACATTCTATAGGTGTCAATGGGATCAAGTTGATGGATCCCACTGTCCAGTCCCATGATCAAGACTGATTTTCTTCCTGTTTGATCTCTCAGTTAAGGAGCAGTAATGTCTCCTATAGTAATAGTGGATTTGTCCATTTCTCCTTGCATTTCTATTAATTTTGCCTCATGTGTTTGATGCTCTTTTGTTAGGCACAGACACATTAAGGATGGTGAAGTCTTCTTGGAGAATTGAATCCTTTTTCATAAAGAAATACTCCTTTTTATCCCTGAGGATATTCTTTGTTCTGAAGGCAGCTTTGTCTGAAATTAATATAACTACTTCAGCTTTCTTTTGATTCATTTAAATATGGCACATCTTTCTCCATCCCTATACTTATTTTTTAAATGCTTCACAAACTTGCGTGTCATCCATGTATGGGGGCCATGCTAATCTACTTTGTATTGTTCCAATTTTAGTATATGCACTACTGAAATGAGCATCATCCCTGTACTTTTAACCTATTTTAGACTTTATATTTAAAGTGGATATCTCATAGGCAATATAGGTGAGTCTTATTTTTTTACCACTCTAACAATCTCTATCTTTACTAGGTATAAATTCATCACTTTTAAAGTGACCATTGTTATAGTTGCACTAATATCTACTTTACTTGTAACTTTCCTATTTCTTTCATTTCTTTGGTCTGTTTCCCCTCTTTTTCTTCCTCCCCTGATTTTAATTGAGGATTTTATATAATTCCATTTCATTTCATCTACTATTGTATTAATTTTACTTCTTTTAAAAATTTTTACTTGTTGTCCTAGAAGAGACAATATAATTTTTTTTCTTTCTTTTAAAATAATGTTTATTAGCGAAAGAAAGGAGAAAAGAAAGGGAGACATGCCAGAATTGGCATGGGTGAAAGAAATCTCCTACAATACACATCTTCAACTAATATAAGATGACTTTCAAATAATACCACCTCTAACATTTAGTACAGGTATCTTACTACAGACTATTCCTAACTTCTTTCTTGTGACATTGATATCATTTATTTCTCGTATCCATATGCTATAAGCACCTAATATATTGCTAATATTGTTGTGTTAAATACTTTTATATCAATTAAAAATATTTTACTTTCTTTGATACTCCTTTCTTTATATAGATCCAATGTTCTGATCTATACCAATTTCTTTCTTCCTAAAGAACTTCTTTTAACATTTCTTACAGTATGTGTCTACTGGTAATTAATTTTCTCCATTTTTAGAAATACTGGGTAAGTATTTCTCCTTCATTTTTGGAAAATAATTTTGCTGAATACTGTATCGAATTCTAGATTGGTGAGGATTTTTCTTGCACTTTAAATATGTTACTCCATTTTGTTTTTGCTTGCATGACTTCTGATGGGAAGGGTGCTGTCATTCTTGACTTTATTACTCTGTAGGTAAGATGTTTCCCTCATTCACCTTGGGCTTTTTTTCCCCCACCCTTTGGTTTGCTGTTGTTTGGATATAAATACGCCTAGGGTTTTTTGTTTGCTTGTTTTGGGGGGGGTTTGCTTTTTTTGTTTCTGTATTTATCCTGCTTGGTGTCCTCCAAGGTTCTCAGATCCATAGTTTGATGTCTGTCATTAATATTGAAAAGTTCCCAACCATTTTTACTTCAACATTCATCCTGCCATGTCCTCAATTTCTTCTCCTTCTGGCATTCTAATTATGCAGATATATCTTTTGAAAACCTCTCACAGTTATTGGAGGTTTCATTCTGTTTTTTGTTTTATTTGCATTCTAGTTTATCTTTGCAATTCAAAGTTTCTACTGACTTATCATCAGGCTCGACTCTTTCTTTGGTTGTGTTGAGTGTACTGAGGAGCCCATCAGAGACATTTATAATTTCTGTAACAGTGTTTTCTTTTTTATTTCTAGCACTTCCTTTTGATCCTTTCTTAGACTTTTCATCTCCCTGCTTATATTACATGAATATTCTTGCACATTTGTCTACCTTTTCTATTAGGACTCTTAGCATAATTATCATAGTTATTTTACATTTCCTGCCTGATATTAAATTCTCAACTTTAATTCCCAAAGCTATGTCATCTCTGATTTTGATGGTTGTTTTGTCTCTTCAGACTACGTCTTTTAGCATGCCTTGTAATTTTTTTTAACTGAAAGCCAGCCATATTGTGGTGGATAATAGAAAGTGAGGTAAATAAGCCTTCGTGTGAGGATTTTTGCTGATGTTTTCTGTAGCTACAGGTGCCAAGGCCTCACCTTCCTCCAGCGTCCTTGATTTTGTCTCCCCTTTTGACCTTGGGCTTCCCTAAGTACTATTCCTTAGAGTATCTGTCTTTGGTTCCTTCAGCAGTGATCCACTGTTACACTGAAGGTGAAACAAGGAAGGGGAGCACTGTCTTATGCGTAACTCTCATGTTTTAGGTGTGCTTCTCTGAGTTGTGACCTTCACCAGTATATGACTGTCCCTCCCTGCACATTGGTAAGGCAGAAAGACCAGGGGAGACTGGAGTGGTAGAAATTCTCTTTCCTTAGCTGGGACAAAGCTGTATAGTAAAGTCTTTCCCCAGGCAGTTCTTTGCTATGAAAAATACTCTGATCTTATTTCACTGTAACTACTCTTCCCTTTCTCATGTCAGAACCATGAAGCATCTTTATCAGACTGTCACTGTGAGAACCTGCTAGTATTCCTAGAATAAAACCCATGATCCCCTTAAAGCTGCCACAGACTATGGCTCTGTTCATGTAAGAAGACTCTCCTTTTGCTTTCTTTGATAAAGCAAGCTATCATGTTGGAGAGTCCATCTGACTACATACTGAGGGTGGCCTCCAGTTAACAACCCTTAAGGAGCTAAATCCTACCAACAACCATGTGGATGACTTGCAAGTTGGTCCTTTCCCAGTTGAATCTTCAGTTGAGACCACAGGCTCTAGGCCAACACCTTGATTACAAACTTTTGAAAGAACATGAAGCAGAGAATCCAGCTAAGCCATAGCCAATTCCTAACTCACAGAACTAAAATAATACTTATATGTTGTTTTAAGGTGCTATTGGGAGTAATTTGTTAAATAACACTATATGTACCAGAAATAAAGTTGTATAAAAAAATCCATTTATGTGTTTAATTAAAGCATAAATGTATCCATCCAACAAGATTTCACTTTTGTTGCTGGCCCTACAAAATGCCAGATCACTGAGTGAGACACTTAAAATATATTGGTAAGCTAGAATAAATACAGAGAAAATTTCGGACTAATTGCAATTCCAATTCCAACTAGAAATGATGGGATACATATGCATAAAACTATCCCTGTTGCAAAAAAAAATCATAAAATATGTTTAAAAAATGATTTAAAGTGATGTGCTGAGAGGCATCCAAGACAATAAGCATCCAAGACAATAAGCCAGAAGGAAGCCTTCAGGGAAGAGCTTGCCTCAGACTCATTGCTGCAGCCTCAGACCAGGGCCTCTCTCATGTTATGTGCTCAATAAATATCTGTTGAATAAATGAAACGCTAGGAAAATTCTCCCAAATAAATTCATGGATTTAATGTAATCTTGGCAAATTCCAACTGGATTTTATAAAAATAACTCAAAAATTCATCAGGGAGGATCCATTTAAAAGCATTAAAAAAATTAAAAAGAATTCTGAACATTATAAATCTTTAATAATCTAAAGAGTGGTAGTAGGACAAAGAATCAATAGGCTGATCAAGTGAATGAAACACAATGATCTTTATTTTTCAAAACCACCAATTAATAAAGTTAGGCTTCATTTGACTGTTGAGAACATTGAACATTTAGAGAAAAGAAATCAAAGTAAATGTCAAGTTTACATAATACACCAAAATAAATTTCATATGAACTCAATTGTTAAATATAATAACTAAAATCAAAAATTTTAAAATATTTAACTGATCTCAGTATGTAGAATGACATTCTGATCATAAAATTAATGAAAGAAATAATGGAAGCAATATGAAAGAAAATGATTAATATTATGTCTCTATAAAAATGAAACATTCTTGACCACGAAAAACCATCCTAAGCAAGAGGAAAAGGCAAATGTCAAACCTACACACATATTTACAACTAAGATGACAGATAAAAATAACTAAACTTTACCTGTAACAATCTCTTTGTAAATCAATAAGAAAACCCTATTATCTTGATTTAAAATTGGAAAAAGGACATGAACTGATGATTTGTAATAGGAAACATGCAAATGGAAAATTAAAAATGATGTAGTACAATCTCAGTACTAATAAAATATACTTAATTTAAATAATGAGATAGCATTATCTTTACCTCTGAAACTGGCAAAATTAAAACACACATGGTAACACTTAATGCTAATGAGGGTGCAGGACATTCATATCTGGTTTGTGAGAGCTCAAATTGCTACAAACTTTTGGGGAAAAAATGAGTAATATGTATCAGGATCTCCATAAACTTTAATACCCTTTGATTAAGTTAGGTCAATTCATGCGGACAAATATCTGTCTGCAAAGATGCTAATGCTATTGTCATGATGGCAAAACAAATAAATAAAGCAATGCCAAAATTACCCTACAACATGAATTTCTGGGAGTATGGAAATGATTGAATCATTTACATATTGAGATGTTACATAGGCTTTGAAAATTATGTTTTCAATGATGACATAAACATGCCTACAATACACTGTTAGGATGGGGTGGAGAAGTGGGGATGGGGAATGGGAAACAGATTTGTGTGTGTACAGTTAACCCACTGCATCCGTGGGCTCCACATCTGTGGATTCAACCAACTGCAAATTTAAAAATACTTGGAAAAAAATTCTGAGCATGTGCAGACGTTTTCCTTGTCATTGTTCCCGCAACAACACAGTAAAACAACTATTTCCTTTGCATTTACATTGTATTTGGTATTTTGAGTAATCTAGAGATGACTTAACTTGTACAGGAGGTTTGGAGAGGCTATATGCACATCCCATATTATTTTATACCAGGAACTTGAGCATCCTTGGACTTTGGTATCCACAGGGATTCCTGGAACCAGCCACCCACAGACACAGAGAGATAGCTACATATTCACAAGCACATACTGACAAAGGATAGTTAGGTCTGTTTGCTGTTTAGTTCAATGCTTTAAATGTCTAGAAACATCCCTCTCAATAAATTTTAAATCTTTTAAAACACAAGTTACATTATATTTATCGTTTTCTAGCGACGCGAATTTGACAATTGCATTAATTTTCTATTGTCACTTTTTCCTAAATACAATGGTTTATGCATCACAGCACAAATTCAGGAAAACAACTGGCTCCTCACTCTCACATCCTGCATTCATCAATTTGGTTGTTTTTCAGAATTTCTTAGAACTTTGTTGTGTCGATTACCATGAAGACACATGATTGGAAATAGAGATACTATCCATCAATCAGAACATCCACAGGTGCAGTGGGTGGCAGCAGCAACATCTGAGTTGTTCAGGTTTGCACTGGTGACCATAACCCTCCTGAGCTGTGAATATGACTTTATCAGGGCCAGCTTCACAGTGTGCAGACCGTGTGGTCACACCAGTCCCTATGCTTGGCTCAGAGCTCTCCTATCACCACCCTGAAATTCTTAATTTTTAAGTTAGGGACTCCATCACTTAGAGAGCCAGTCCTGAGTTTTACAAATTGGTTTGGTTTCTGAAAGTGGCCTAGGGAGAGCAGGTCCCTAGCTGAGGCGGATCCACCCACTTTAAACCATCACAGTGAAATGAGACTCTCTTAAGGGCTTTAAAGACTTCTAGGAAACACAATGCCACAACACTTTTGCAAGCCTGTCTTTTATTTCATAATTTCTAGAATTATAATACTTTCATGTTTAACTTAAGCACCTCAGTTCCAAACAAACCTATTCTTTTTTAGTTTTTACCACCTCTACCAATAACGGGGAACCGTGACACATCAGTTGAGTACTGAGCATCTTACTGTGTTTCTGCCTCTGTAAAATGTGTTAATATCTACCATTTATTCATAGAATTTTTTATAAGAATCAGAGAAGCATACTGTAAATATAAAGAGCTATGAATAAATGAGCCATTGCTGAAACAAAATATCTTTGTTTTCTCACTAGAAAATTCTTAATAAAGTGTTTAGTAAGTTCCTAATAAGGTGCTTAATACATTCTTTAAAAATAGTATTGGGTTCTTTTCTATTTAATAAGCTATCTTTAATGCTTGATGATAGTGAATTTTAGCATAGAGTTGACCCTTGTACAACATAGGGGTTAGGGACTCCAACCCCTCTCACAGCTGAAAAATCCATGGATATAACTTTGACTCTTCCAAAACTTCCCTACAATTGGCCTTCAGTCGACTGGAAGCCTTATCTGTAACAAACCATTGATTAGCACATATTTTGTATGCTATATGTGTTATATACTGTGTTTTTACAATAAAGTGAGCTAGAGAAAAGAAAATGTCATTAAGAAAATCATAAGGAAGAGAAAATATATTTGCTATTCATTAAGTAGGAGTAAGTTATATAAAGGTCTTCATCCTCATCATCTTCATGTTGAGGAAGCTGAAGAGAAGGAGGAAGAAAGGTTGGTCTTTCTGTCTCAGGGGTAGTAGGGGTAGAAGGAAATCTGAGTTTAATGCCGTTCACATACATTGTTCATGGTCAACTATATCTGACGGGTGTATCCATGATCCTCTACTCTGAACCATGTCTCTTCTGTCTGTGCTTTGTAACTTACCATTGGCTCATTCTCACATGAGGCCTTCTCTTGCACTGTCAGATCTCTGGGTTCGAGGAGACTCAGGAAGTTGTGCCCCTTCCTGACCCCTTCCATTCACAGGATGTGGGGCTTTCTTTGTGATCCAGAGGAAAACCCAGCTCCCGGGCTCCAGGGTTGTGGGGCTGGATGGGTGCTGTTCTTTCTTTGAACTGACAATCCAAAAGTTTAGCCCAAAAAGAGTAAATGGAAGAAGTTGCAGACTGCTCAGGACCCCCCGGGGCCTTGGAAAAAGCAGGTCCTAAAGCTGAAGTGGTGAAACTCAGCGGCTCACTACCACATTCCATGTGAGCAAAATAGAAATACTTAGGACAGAAGGGCATGCCGCCAGCATAAAAGATGATCTGCTAGTGCTCGGCAGGCACTGAGTTTTATGTTATTGCCAACAAGATGCCGACAACATGATTTCTGAAAGGCATTTAATGCTTGGCTAATACATTGACATCTTAAAGTTTTATCCTTCAATGTTTCTGAATAAAACCTTGACTTCTTAAACACATATCCTAGTTTTTATTTATTTATTTATTTATTTATTTTTTTGAGTCAGGGTCTCTGTTGCTGAGGCTGAAGTGCAGTAGCATGATCATGGCTCACTGCCGCCTCAACCTCCTGGACTCAGGGCATCCTCCCACCTCGGCCTCCTGAGTAGCTAGCTAAGATTACAGGCATGCACCATCATGCCAGGCTAATTTTTTAATTTTTTTGTAGAGATGAGGTCTCACTATGTTAGCAGGCTGGTCTCAAGCTCCTGAACTCAAGCAATCTTCCAGCCTCTGCCTCTCAAAGTGCTGGGATTACTGGCGTGAGCCACTGTGCCCGGCCCCTCCTAGTTATTTTAGAGTCATGCACACGTACCTGAGCATTCTTGCTGTAATACACAATAAGAAACCTACCTGCATCTGATCCATGCAAAGAAATGCCAACAGAATGAGTGTTCCCAGTCCCTGCTTAAACCCTCCAGCTTCAAATCCTGACATTGTAGCAAGTGATACTGCTGGAAAATAGTTTGGGGAGCCAGGTGTCCTGTGTGCGTTCCAGGGCCTGGTCAGCAATGCTGTTGACTGAGGTGCCTGATGGAGTCTCCTCCTGACTCCTCCAGCAACAGCCCCTGAAGTTGAGACCCGAGAACCTAATTAACTCGCATGTTCGTGCCTCGTCTTTTGTTTTGTTTCTGTTTTTTATTTTTATTTTTGAGTTGGGTCTCACTTTGTCACTCAGACTGGAGGGCAGTGGCACGTCTCACCACAGCCTCCTGGGCTCAGGTGATCCTTCCACCTCGGCCTCCCAAGTAGCTGGGACTACAGGTGCTTGCCACAACACCTGGCTAGTATTTTATATTCTTTTATTTTTTGTAGAGATGAGGTCTCCCTACAGTTGCCCAGGCTGGTCTCAGACCCCTGGGCTCAAGCAATCCTCCTGCCTCAGCCTCTCCAAATACTAGGACTACAGGTATGAACCACTGTGCACAGCCTGGGCCCCATTTTTTGAAGCAGACTGTAGGGTAAGTGACTGTCCTGCAGACTTCTCTGTTGCAATGAGAAGAACCCTGCTCGAACTTCTTGGGGAAGGAGCCACATCTTAGCCAAGTCAGTTACCCATGCTGAATTTTGATGTGATCAGTGAGGCAAATTCAGATAAGGAGAACCCTACAACTGCCAAGATCTGTTGGGCACCTACTGCTAAAAGCTGGGGATGCAAAGATGCATAAGAGGGTTCCTGTCTTCAAGGGACTCACCGTTTGAGGGGAAGCAAGTCAGTAAAGAAGGACAGTATGAGTTATTGGTGCCACACACAGGCTCTTCAACCCAAACCAAGTTTACCCCCTTCAAATGCCCGAGCCCACTGTCACTGTCACACACATTCCTGCGCTCACACAAGTATCTCCAGAACTTGTGAAGTCATGCGACCTTTGAAAGGTACACACATTGTCCTCTGCATCTTTCACATAAAGCCTATACTGATCCTGTTCAGTCCTGACCTCCTGTGTGTTGGCAAGAATCAGCAAGGTCCTCACAGCATTGCTGAAATCATGCTCATTTTGACTAATTCACTGAGCAAGCGAAAGAATCACTCTGGAGTGTAACAGCCCATCAACAACACCGGGCTCCACCAATCAAGTCTGGAACGTTCCATAGGCCCGAGCCCCACCGGGACATGGACTGGGTTTCTATCTGTGAGGGGCTCTGGAATGCAATCTGACTCACTCCTCTTTGCTGACAAACGCTGTTCAAGACAATTTCAATATTTAACATACATCGAATGAGAGTGAGAGCTGCTGTTTAAGGATCAGCTGTCATGCTTTAGTGCCAAGCACGCTGTCTCAGTGGTCATTACCCAACACACTGGGCAAAAGCCAAGGAGTCTGATATCATGGGTCACCTCCTACCCATCGTGAGGGAAAAGCTTCCTGTTGGTTGTGCCTGGCGTGAGGACATATAAGTACTACTTAGGGAACCTGCACATTCTTGTTTTTTTTTCTTTTTCTTTCTTTTTCTTTCCTTTTTTTTTTTGAGTCAGAATCTCACTCTGTCACCCAGGCTGCGGTTGTACTATCACACTCACTGCAGCCTCGATCTCCTGGGCTCAGGTGATCCTTCCAACTCAGCCTCCCGAGTAGCTAGGACTACAGGTTTGTGCCACCACACCTGGCTAATTTTTATTTTTAATTTTGTAGGGTCAAGTTCTCACTCTGTTGCCCAGGCCTATCTCGAACTCCTGGGCTCAAGCCATCTTCCTGCCTCGACCTCCCAATGTGCTGGGATTATAGTCGTGAGCCACAGCACCCAGCCAGAACGTGCAAGTTCTGTAAAGCAGATCAGAGCTGAGCAGGCAGAATGTGAGTTCAAGCTGCAGGAACAGATGAAGGCTGCTCTGAACATCTGTTTTTTGTTGAAACAGCAATGTCTGTAGAGCTGGGAGGGCAGCCAGGGAGGATGCCCTGATTCAAAGCAGCTTGAATGTTTAAGCTGAGCTCTGTATTCTTATGTATTTTAGAATGATGTTTCTCCATCTCCAGCGTGGACATTCTTTGACTGATGGTCCACAAGACACCTAGGAGTATCTGTCAGCAGAACAGATCCTCTAGGATTTCTCAAGCTAAAGACAGTCTTGTATGTACCAAGAGGGGGTCGTGAGCTTTGATTACATTTGTGTTCATCTGCAAAGAATCCTGGGAATGAATTCACACTGTGGTCAGTGTAGCCCCAGGCCATCCGTGGTCCCAAGGGAAAATAAATGCAGTGTTGCCCCATTTGAGAAGTGGCATATGCTTTCCTAGTCATTATGTCTTGCATGTTGACTATTCACAAAATGCAGGTGTGGGTTTTGGAACAGTGTCCAATGACAATGCACCCAGCTGGCAGCAGCACCCAAGTGAGTCATGTTTCACTGTCTGTCGGTCTTTAGAACGGTTTTCACTCCTAATTTGGTTCCATACTGCAGTGTGCAATTAGTTCTATTATGGAAGCAGCTGTCTTCAGTTTTACAACGGCACTTTCCCGACTGGCTTGCACAGAGCTTGTTGCGGTTCTGCTGAGGTGGTGACAGACTCATAAAGTGGCACTTAGATGCGCCATGGAGGCCCAATCTTCCTGGGCAGGACTCTTCCTAACTCACAAGAACAAGTTCTCAAATGCTGATGCTGTTGCTCACAGCTCAGTTACTAAGAGTTTCACAAGGGAAGATGCCCCTGCAATACGTGTCCCATGGAGATTGGTGGCCAGGCTATGGGTACCATTGCAATCCAGTTATTTTTAAAAATTCTATTTGTCAGCAATATAGTAGATCAAAGTTGAGGTGG
Organism: Carlito syrichta; assembly: GCF_000164805.1. Lineage (NCBI taxonomy): Eukaryota > Metazoa > Chordata > Mammalia > Primates > Tarsiidae > Carlito > Carlito syrichta. The sequence goes on along the minus strand of NW_007260294.1, from coordinate 626,467 downwards.
AGAGGTAATTGTGAGCAGAATAAAAAAGGGTTGGGGCTGGACATGGTGGCACATGACTGCAATCCCAACACTTTGAGGGCTGAGGCAGGAGGATTGCTTGAGCCCAAGAGATAAAGGCTGTGGTTAGCCGTGATTGTGCCACTACACTCCAGTGGGTGACAGAGTGAGATCCTAACTCAAAAAAAAAAAAAAAAAAAAAAGGATGCATTTATTTCACTTTCAAACACTGAGCTATTTAAGAGTCAAGATGAATACTGAATGCTACAAATACCAGTGTACGAATAATTTAAGAAAAGACTTTCTGTAGTCAGGCTGTAGAAACATGAGCCAGCTGCTTATGCTCTTTGAAGTGTATCCTGTCATCTCAGGAGAGTCCATGTTTTTTCTTCTCAGTCCCAGGCCCCTCCTGATGCCCAGAGTCCTCCAGGAGACCTGGGCAGTGCTATTCCGAGTCTGTCTTCTCTGAATGGGTCGATGGTCTGAGTCTTCCCTCCCACATCTATTTCCCTAGTATGTCTTCAGAACTTTGCCACTCAAAGGACACTCCCTAGAGCAGGGCATCGCCATCACATGGAAGTCTGTTAGAAACACAGCATCTGCTGCCATACCCCAGGGCTGTTGAACTCAAGTCTGTATTTTAGCAAGAGTTGGGCAATGTGCATACACATCACTGTCCAAGAAACTCTGCTTCTGAACACTATTATCTGCTCCTCAAAGCCACAGATAACTATGTCTGAGAGCCCAACTGCTACTTATTAGTGGTTTTTAATAAACATCACTGCATTTATTGAGTTCAGAGCACTTACGATCAACTGAAAAATCTGGTAATTTTATTTTCTTATTGTCTGCATCTCCCTTTTTATAAGACAAGTTCCCTGAGCACAAGTTCTCTCCCTGTTTTGTTCATTACAGTCTCTGCAGCAAGTAGAATTCAGTCATTCCTGTCTTCAACATTCAGCATGTATTTGTTGAGTTCAACAAATGAACAAATGACCCATTTTAGATAAAATGTGTACCCAGCAATAGAAGCAGATCAAGTTCCATGACCCCTGGGGCTGACTCTGAACCTGAGCACACCAGTGCCTGGGGTAAACAGGTTAGGGAGAACTGAGACAAGGCACTAGGAGTTCAGGGGTCACATTGCACTGACAGTCACCGAAGACACTGGGGGTGTCAATGGAGGGAGTGGTGGCTCCAAGATCTGGAGAATGGCAGAGTTGTCCATCTTGTTGCAACATGTTATGCATGTCATTTGAACCAAGTATCCCTTGAGAATAGCACTTCACAGACACTGCTGAAAAAGCAGCCAGGAGAATCCAGGAGCCCAGGGCTGGGTAGGGTGCCAACTCTTTGTAGTGTGCCTGGAACAGTTTGAGTTTGAGACCTGCTAGTCACATGTCTCAGGATGTCCCTCAGTCCTGTGCAAACTGGAACTATTGGTTATCCTTCTTGGATGTTTGCTAGAAGGCCACATCTGTGGGGAGCCCCTGTCAAAGGGGGAAGGACTCGGGGTCTTTGATCAACATTTGGATTTGGGGGCACTTTTGTGATCCAACCAAGAACGTCCAACAGCAGAAGCTGACCCAGGGGCAGATCGCTTCACTCACCTGTGGCTTCAAGCCCACTGATGTCATAAAGGAGTTCTTCAATTTTGTCTTCTGGTGAATATGGGCAGGGATGGAACATTCCCTCAAAAGATGGTGGCTCATGTAAAAGCATCATTTTAGAGATCTGAGATTTTCCTCTGGCACCTCTCAAGGAGCGGAGATTTGAGTTGCCCAGGGGGAACCTGGCCGGGACCGGTGGCACACCTCGCCAGGAATGCTCTTGCATGTCCAAGTCACAGGTGTTACTGCATCCAATTAAACATACTTCCAGGTAGAATTTTGACTGATATTTCCAAATGTCCTTCTTTAGTTATTTCTTTCTCCCCAAAACACAAAAAGATAGGTGGGAAGGGGTGGGATGTTGGTGTTATAAAACCAGGACCAGATTGGTACATCGTAAAATGGTTTGGCTTGACGAGGATGCTTTTACCTATGCACATGAGTATTTTGGCTACATAACTAAAGGGTATTACTTAATGACACAATCTAGAAATGGTTTGAGTTTTATATTTTTATCATGAAGTTATTGTCATTGTTGTCAATGGTCACAATTTAAAGAACACAGGATTGTTCAAAGCTGCACTTTCTTGAAGTCAAATTTAGGTTTTGCTTACGAAAAACATCTAGTATGTAGATAGTTTAATTTATTCCTTAAAAGTAAGTCCAGCCAGATATTACAGAAAATTTGGGAAATAACAAGGAAAAGTCATTTAATACAAGAACTGTTTTATTACAACTGCTGCAATACAACAGGTTACTTTGTATTTTCCAAAACCTGTTTTAAAATACTGTTGTCTTGAGAGCTGATACAGAGAACACTGAACATGATACATGGTTCTATAATTGAAAAGGGCCAAACAACACTATTCCCCAGACTCATGCTTAATTGTTTAACATACCTGAGTGACTTTAGAATAGCTAAGTACTATATTACTGAGCACTTGATAACGGCAAATGCAATTACCCACTGAAGTGCATTAATATTTTCTGAACTGCATTTATTACTTTGATTGCAAAATGGTTTGTGATTCCATTCGTAAAGCATGAATTTATTCTTTGCACTCACCTGTTGGGCACTTGGGGCTGTGTTTTCTTGTGTTTACAGCAACATTCTTAGCAGTGATATTGCAATGTGCTGGTGTGTCAGAATCAATTATGACATGTGTTGAAAGAAGTTGTAACTACTAGTAAGAAGTGGGTTTAGAGTTGACAAAGAATTGACCTTAAAAAATAAAGTAAGGCAGTTCCAGGTTATCCAAGTCATGTTACGATGTGCTTCCTTGAGTTGGAGACAAGGGGAAGGGGGCTCGAGCCAGCAGGCAGGGTGGGCCGCAACTTGCTCTCTCAATTTTTATACAGCAGTCTGGAGAATGTGACACACAGGAAGGTAGGAAAAATATGACAAAGAACTGACCTGTGCTAACAAAAAGGAAGAATGAGGAAAGGAAAATAAGGGCACTGTATATGAGACACCATTCACTCCTGCACTGAGGTGTGATGGGAAGCAGAAACGCATGCACTAATATTCGCTCAGAAGCAAGAATGAAGCATGGCATTTGATGCTGTGTCCATTCAGATCTCCTGCAAAGCATTCATGAGATGAGACAGACATGCAACAGATTTATAGGGGAGATGCCAGTGAAGTATGGAAGGAAAGGAAGCAGGAGCAGATGGAACCTTCAGACAATGCAGTTCTGGCCCATGTGGAAGGAGAGGAAGGAAGGGCTAGTGGGAGGGATTCTAACTGAAGTGTGCTTTTTGGAAGTTCCCAGGTTCATCTGAAGTCCCTGAACAGTTGGTGCCCCACCCCCACCCAAGATATGTTCACCTAAGGCCTACAAGTATTCCCTTATTTGGAGAAGGGCCTGCAGGTACAATTAAGGATCTTAAGATGAGCTAATTCTGGATTATCCAGGTAAACCCTATATCAAATGACAAGTGACCTTATGAGGAGACACAGGCTCACAGAGAAGGTCATGTAAAGGCTTTGTATGAAGACCTCTGTGTGCCCATATCTTCTTAAAGGACCAGAGAATTCAGTTAGATGCTAAGGGCCAATGAGGATTGCTGGCAATACCAGTAACCAGGAAAGCAGCAAGAATTGGATCCCCCAAGAGTCTCTGGAAGGAACCAACCCTGGCATCACCTTGATTTCAGCCTTTGGGCTCCAAAACTGTGATCAAATAGATTTCTGTTGTTTTAAGACACCTAGTTTGCAGTCATTGGTACAGCAGCCACTGGAAACTAGTACACAGAACTTAAGTTGCCCCTTACAGGGGTCCAAATCCCACAGTAATGGCCCAGTACAGCACTGGGTCATGTTCCCTTATTATTCAGGAGCAGCTGGAGGAGGGAGCCTCCCTGTGAAGGATGCAGCACACCCAGAAGGGTGGCAACAGAAGGGGCTACCCTTATGTGCACACCCTACAGCCATTTGTCCTGAAGAAGGCCAGCCGATGCCCATCCACAACTGCCACACTATGAAACCAAAGCAGCAAAGAGCAGAGAACCAGGCTTTGCCTTCCAGAAGCTTCATGGATCACTTGATGGATGCTGCACATGAGAACACAAGCATGTGTGAAATGGAGCAGGATCACTGTGTGCATAGATTCTGGGAAATCCAAAGTCATCCAAAGATCAGCCTAGGAGGAGGTAAGTCTGCGAAGACTTCTTAGATGCACACAGTGGTACACTCAGATGCATGAACAGGAGGTAGAATGAGGGGAATGAGTGTGGGCCAGAGCTGAGGACCAGCAGTGCAGTCAAAGAAGAGGATGATGAGCATGACCCAGCAACTTCTTGAAGAATTGTCCACAAGGGGAAGGGGTTCCCAGACAAGGCGTGAATACAAAGGAAAGGGGGCAGAATAGAGGGGCAGAAGGTCTTCCTAAACCCCATGTTCTACTTAAAAATACATCTGAGTAATCTCAGACTCTGCCCATGGTCTGCATGGTAAGAACTCGGGAAGCCTTCATCTGCTGGAGTAAAAAACATTTCAACAGGATCCAGTAAATTATTGCATTTATTACCAAATAAAAAAGCAACAGGGTATTCGGAGTTGGTAGACCCTTCCAACCCTACTTAGAAACAAATATTGGGCAGGCCACTTAAATTCTGAGTTATATTTTCATGTGTTAAATGGAGATCATAACATCTTTATGTCAGAGTTATTAAGAGGATTAAATAAGCCAGAATAGTTAGTGTGCAGAGCAAACTCTGATGTGATCCACGATGCTAGTTACTCTGCTTTATATAGATGCATGTTATCATCCAAATTTGAGCCAAACAGACTTAGGTGCCTATAATCCCATCACTCACAATGACTATTAACTTTTTAGTCTATACATTGCTCCATAGTTTTTCAGTTTGTATGTGGAGAGGTATATGTGCATGTTTTTCCTGCCTGTGCTCTTACCCCTACCCTCTAAACAAATGAATGATTGAGAGCATGTTTTTTCCTCCCTATGTCATGTGCTGTGGACATCCTCCTGTGTTAGTAAATAAAGGTTGATAGCACGTTTCATGGCCACATGTGGTAGAGGTAGAGGTCCCCCACATCTTGTCCTCTTCTTCCTGGGCACACTGAAGGGTACACATTCCAGCTCCCCTGAATGAGGCAGAGTCATATGACTAGCCCTGACCAATCCACTCTAGGTAGAAGTGATGCATGGCATTTATAGGCTGCAGCAGTGACAAGTCTTTGCACAGCCCTGCAACAGCAGCATTATATAGAAATACTGAGCTGTGGAATGGAAACAGCCTGAGGAGTTCACCAGACTCTCAGCTGTCCTTGTGTGAGAAAGGAAAAAACAACATTTAGACGTAAGACTTCCATGATTTCAAGTATGTTTGTTATAGCAGCATCGTGTCAGTTATCCTACAACATTAGGTGAAAATGAAGAGTTGGCACATGAGTGGTTTCAAATTCCTTGTTCTTAGAAATAATTCTCCTATAATTATTTGGGAGACTGCGGTGAGTGGATTGCCTGAGTCCACAGGTTCGAGACCAGCCTGGGCAACTTGGCAAGACCTCATCTCTACAATAAATCAAAAAAGTAGCTCGGTATGGTAGCACACACATATAGTTCCAGCCACTTGGAAGGCTGAGGTAGAAGGATTGCTGGAGCCCAACAAGTCGATGCTGGGGTGGCCGTGAGTGTACCCCTACATTCCAGGCGACGGTGTGAGACAGAAAGAAAGGAAGGAAGGAAGGAAGGAAGGAAGGAAGGAAGGAAGGAAGGAAAGGAAGGAAAGGAAGGAAAGGAAGGAAAGGAAGGAAAGGAAGGAAAGGAAGGAAGGAAAGGAAGGAAGGAAGGAAAGGAAGGAAGGAAAGGAAGGAAGGAAAGGAAGGGAAGGAAAGGAAGG
>NW_007260294.1:619119-620353 GCF_000164805.1 Carlito syrichta | reverse complement strand
GAAAGAGAGAAAGAGAGAAAGAGAGAAAGAGAGAAAGAGAGAAAGAGAGAAAGAGAGAAAAAGAATTCTGCAGGGTATGTCTTTACTATTTTTTCCCCAAATATGTCTGATTGTCTCCTTAGAAAACATTCCTAGAAATAGAATTTCTGGGTTAAAAGGTAGGCACTTTAACTTTTGATATATACTGACTCATGGCCACCCTCAGAATTTACACTCTCATTGAAAATCCTCCCAGAGTTCATTAGAGCACCGTCTAACATATGTGTTTGACCAAGCTGTACATTTTTATCAACCAAATTTTTTAAATGTGCATTTGGTTGCTAATGAGGTTTAATTTTTTTAGCCTATTGATTGGCCACTTAAATTTCTTTAGCACATCTTTCTGTCTTCTAGTATACCTTTCTATAGGCTTTTTGTTTCATAGTATGAATAGGGCCAGATATGTTGAGAATATCAACCCTCTGTTGGCCCATATATTCCAAATATATTTTTTTGCATGTTGCCATTCAATCTTACTTTAGATGTTGTCATATGGCATCTTTACTTTTTATATAGTTAAAATTAAGTTTCCTTTATGGTTTATGACTTTGGTGTCCTTATCAGCTTTCTAATCCTTTCTATCTCAAGATTTTTTTTTTGTTTTTTTAAGTTACCTATATTTTACTTAGTGTACTTCTAGGATTTTGCTTTTTATACTTAAATCATTAACACCCATGACAGTTGTATAGTAGGGTCTTCTATGTCGTATATTGACTAAGTTATCATTTTCTACATGCTTTGAAATAATGCCCTATCATATAATAAACTCCTGTGTATTTTTATTATGTTTGTGCACACCTTACTTAGTTGCTCTGGCTGTCTATTCCTAAGTCAGCACATGAGACTTAATTTTAATTTTTTTTAAACACAGAGGCTTGCTATGCAATCCAGGATAGTCTCAAACTCCTAGGCTTGAGCAACCTCCCACCATAGCCTCCCCAGTAGCGGGGACTTCGAGCGCCCACCGCCACTCTTGGCTCTATTTCATTTACTATAGATTTAGATTTTACTAAACTTAACGCAACCCCTCCCCATTACCCTTTTTTTAAAAAAAGTAGAAATTTCATAGTTATAGTTCTAATTAATTCTAGATAATTAGAATAATTTTGTAAAGTTCCATACAATAAAACATTTACCCCTTTTTTTTTTGAGTTGGAGTCTCACTCTGTCGCCCAGACTGGAGTGCAGTGGCCGC
>NW_007260294.1:595466-619099 GCF_000164805.1 Carlito syrichta | reverse complement strand
CTCACCTCAGCCTCCCAAAGCGTGGGATTACAGGCTGAGCCACCGAGCCCAGCTAACATTGACCCTTTCAAATGGAATCTGCAGAACTGCTAGGGCTCAGGCAAGGTGATGGGGCTGGGGACAAAAGACCCCCTTCTCCGTCCCGTCCCCCCGCCTCCCGGCTCTGCTACAGCCCCTTAGAAAAGTGAGGAGAGTGGCCCTGTGGATTCTTCCTGCTCCAAGGGCATCCTGTCTCATCCCTAAGCATCCCAGGGCAGTCAGAGACAGGCTCACAGGCTCTGTCCTATGTGGTACCCCTGCCATGCAGCAGTGGCCCAGCTCCTTTGCTGCCCTGGCTGCAGGTGCACCTCGTCAGGAGTTGGCCTTCCCTGCCCTTTCATCTGCCTTCACTGGCCCTGAAGAATATCCGTATTGCCCTGATCCTTAAACATCTGTTCCACATTTACATATTTTCACTTAACAGTAGCTTTGGAGCTATTCAAATAACTGGCCGTCTCCAGGATCATCTGGCAGGGAAATAAAATGTGAAACCTTTAAAGATGTGCTGTGGATGGAGAGGTGACAAGTATGTGGGTTCATGCTCCTGGGTAAAGCAGAAAGCTCTACAGTGGCCCCCATATCTCAAGCTGTCTTGAGTGTTCTTAGCCCCAGGTGGGAATGCTGGATCCATCCTTCTGACTACATCTGGGACATCTGTGTTATTATTATGCACCAAGAGGAACATAGCACAGAAAAACAAAGGCCCCGTGATCACTGTCTAGCAAACACACATTCTAGTCCCGGGAATAATCAAACGCACATCTACTAACTAGAATTCCTAAGACCACACATCATTTTGTCAAATTAAAGTTTATAGAGAGTTAAATGGAAAGCCACATTTTCCTTGTGGTTATGACTTTAAAATACATACAATGTAAGTTAAAAACCACAATAATTTGTCAAAACAAGGCAATGAATCATATGTTTTCCGGAGAAGGTTGAGTAGCTTTCATTGGAATTTGTTAGAAGGAGATTTGGAGGCTGCCCATTCATTCATTAATATTTATTGAATGTCTAATAGAAAGTACTGTCCAATGTGCTAAGGGTATAGTGCCAAGGATATACATGGGGGGAAATTCTACTATAATGGAGCTAAAAGTTTAGCAGGGGGGATTTCAAAAAGTGGAGAATTAAGCAGTAAATAAGAAGAATATCACACACTGAGTGGTAAGTGCTATACCAAGAATTAAACTGTTTCCCATTTAAACTGAGAATATTCTCCAGCATTGCTTGCAGCTGTAGCATTTAACCCAAGATAAAAAGGGAGAAAATTATTACTAAATGAAGTAAATCTCTTCTTCTTCTCCCTTCTTCCTCCTCCTCCTCCTTTTGTAATTCTTGTTTGGATTAGGGACAAGTTCTGTTTAGAAATGATTCCAAGAACAAGTTTTAATTTTAGTTCCACTTTGAAAACCAGTCAGATTTGTTCCAGTCTCACAGAACATGTCATGTAAAATTAAATGAACGTGGCAGCAAGTTGTACCTTTTTTTCTTCTCTAAACGAGAAAAGGGTTGAAATAGAGTGAGGGATGATAGAGACTGTCTCCTTTGGATAGGATAGTCATGGAATCTTCTCTGTGAACTTGACTTTAAGTGACAATATAATGGAATGAGACACTCACATGAATATCAAGAAAGAACCTTATGAGTAGATAGAAACACTGGAATAAAGCCATAGGATGGAGGGAAACTTTGTGGGTCTGGGAAGGCCACAGTGACCAGAAAACGGTGAACCAGAGGGAGTTTTAGGGAGGGGCCAGGCCACAGAGGACTCTGCAAGCTGGGATAAGGAGTTTGCATGTCATCCCAAATGTGAAGGAAAGCCATGGGAGGATTCTAGGGAATGAAGAATGTGTCTGACTTATAAGTATAGCATGCTGGCTGCTGAACAGAGACTTGGTTAAGAGGAGCAAGGGTGAAATGATGAGGTCATGGAGGGGACAAATGACCATGTAGGGGAGAAAGTGTGTTGGGAAAGTGTTCCTTGGTAGACAGGAGGTGGTGTGCACAGTGGCTCACTTTCTTTGAGCAGGAAGAAAGCAGATGATCCTAGATGCAGGGAGGTGAGTAGAATGGTGTTAAGAGAACCTGGGAGGCCTGCCTGTTCTGCTTGGTTCTACATTTTCTGTGGAGAGGAAGTAAGGTTGGCACTGAGAGTGAGGATGTGGAAGAATGTGATGAAGGTTTGAGAAAATGGGAGAAAGTGTAAACTAGTCATCTAGGAGGATGGTCAAGGGCAGTCAAGGTCAGTGTAACATTACTGCCAAACAGAACAAAAAATACTCTTGAGGCTAACGATCATAAATTTACAATGAGACCAGTCAATATGGCCATGTCTTTCTCCAGCCAAAGTCAATTATGCAGAGGTACATGGAGAATAGAGAAAAACTGGAATTGGCCAAGGTTAACATTTGTTAAAGCCAGATATGGACAAGAGGGCTGAGGATTTATGCAAAACCAGGATGTTGATGGATCTAGCCTGTAACTTGGGCAAGTGTGGTAGTAAGGCCCCTGGGGTGGGTGGTGAGAGACAGTGAAATGTTGTATGATCAATGGCATATGTATCCCAGAACAATGGAAGAAGTGTTAGAATTGGAACACTAGAAGAAGTAGGCTAGAGAGATGGGAAGTTGTGAGCAGAGTGGAATGCTGAAGCTGAGATGACAGAGTAATCCATTACTGGCAATGGTGGATCTAAGACATAACCACAGAGTGAATGACTGAGAAAGAGAAAGGACAAGAGGAAGGAGCTGGGAGTCCAGGGCACTTGAAGAATCTTCTATTTGGATATTAAAATTGCCAGAAATTATGACAGGAGTAATGGGACAAGCATAAACTACTCTAACAAAACAGTGGGGAAAGAAAAGCAATGAAAATATTTTTTTAAAAAAATAAGTGATTGATATGAGGAAGAGAAAGAAGAGTGAGCATACATGTAATTTATAAGCTTGATAAAGACCATGCATAATTAAAGCAGGAGCATTAAGTAAAGACATAATAGGATAACTTTCATTTCAGAAATATTGCAGATTAGACCTCAAGAGAAGCAACTACAAAGTTGGAATTCTTTAAAGAAATACTTCTAAATGATGGACTTAGTGTCTATCATACTGGGTGATCTATCACAGAAACAAAGAACAGAGTACCACATGTTCTCACTGATAAGCGAACCCTGAACATTTACCATAATACTATAAGAAAGGGATTGGCAGTAGTGGGATACTGCTGGGGTTGGGCGGAGGAAAGGGACACAACATCAATAAGCGTTCCTGATCTCAAACCAGGCAAAGTGGGGACCAAAGGGAGGCCCAAACTTTATCTGTACGATGACCCCTAGTATACCTAATCCTGAATGTATCTCACATCTTTAAAATAAAATTTTTTTAAAAAAGAAAGAAATACTTCTAAACAAATCACTGCGCTAACGTGAAGGTAAGAAACTTACATATCCCCAAAACAAATGATAGCAGGAACACTTGGAGGTGAGTGAATCTATGCATGAAACAAATCTGCATGTTTATTTTTTTTAAATGCCTCTTCTCTGATATACCCTGGATACCTTGAGCTTCCGCTTTCATAGGTATAAGGGATGCAGAAGATAAGAACAGAAACCTGAGGCCAGGCTTGACTGAGGGATCCAACAAGATGTCTGCACCAAAAATAAATAAATAAATAAAAGCCCCTTAAGGACCACACCCTCAATACAAGGGTACATGACAAAAAAAATCCCACCATATGAGGGCAGAAATATGCTTTTCTTGAGTTTGGCATTGGGTGGAAAGGGAAAAATAACCTCTCTTGAGAATTCCCACCAAAAGTCTGTCTTAATTTTTTATTATGAATTAATGTTATAAGAAGGTGCATGGTCCAAATGAAATTTGCCCAAATAAGGAAAGCAAAACAACAACTGAACGGTAACAAACCTGCAAAGAACAATGACCAAAGCTAAGATGTTAGATTTAGGGTAGCTATGTCAGAAACAGGTGCAAATCCTCTCTGGAGGAAGTTGATTTCACCCCAGTTTAAAGAATTAACACTCAAAGTTAAATTTTATTCATGGTAAAAGTTACAAATCATTCAAGAAATCAATGTTCCACATGTGAAATAAAGCAGAAAAAGACAGAATAGATCCAGAAAGATTTCAGATGTTAATATTATCAAATATAGAATATGAAATAATTATGCTTCACATGTTCAAAGAGTTTTTTTAAGTGTCTTGAAAATATGAGTAGGAAATATAGCACAAAGAACATGAAAGATGATGTGGGGGAAAAAAGTAAATAGAACTTCTAGAAATAAAAAATACTGTACCTAATTTAAAATTGAATGAGAGAGTGTCTCTGTGCTGCAAAATACTTGAGACTGGGTCATTTATAAAAAAACAGAAACAAGTTTTCTTATAGTTCTGGAGGCTGGGAAGTCAGAGAACAATGTGTCACCCAGTTTGGTATTGCATAAAGGGCCTGTTTTTATAGTGGCATTCTCACATGGCAGAAGTGGTGGGGAGCCTAAAAGGAACAAACACTGTGTCTTCACGTGACAAAAGAAAGGAAGAAACAAGCTCACTGCCTTAAGTCCCTCTGCAAGGCAGTAATCTAATCATATAAGGGTCTGCCTTCATGACCTTATCACCTCCTAAAGACCCCTCCTGGTAACAGTGCCATAATGAGGATTAAAATTTGAGAGCAGACATAGTCAAATCATAGTAGAAAAATAAAAAACCTAGGAGAGAATAATAATCTGGAAATACATTTCAAATAAATTATCTAACTATAATCCAATGATATGAATAATATGAAAGCGATAATGAGGCCTGGAGAATTGACAGTAAAGTCCTAACATACATTGAATTGGAGTTTCAGAAGGCAAGAGGGAGAGAATATTTGATGATTTAATGGTTGTGAATTTTCTGAACATTTATTTTTTAGCTCTAAGAATTCTATTAAATCCCAAACATGAAAAATAAAATCATATCTATACCTAGACACATCATAAATAAACTTCAAATTACAAAAAAAATTTAAGAACCAACAAACAAACAAAAAGAGAAACATAAGATATGAAACAGCCTGGGAGAAAAGATAGATCATACACAAAACAATACTTACACAGAGAAGAGATTTCTCAACAACTGTGGAAGCAGAACACAGTAGGACAGCATCCTCAGGGTTTTGAAAGAATTAACAGTCAACCTAAAATTGTATACCCAACAAACTTGTGTTTCCATAGATAAAGAAATGAAGAAAATTTCATCCAGCCTCCAAGAGAATATACCACTAACAGACTGACAATAAAGGAAAATCTGAAGAGTGTCTTCAAGCAGAAAAAAATGATCCTTCATGGAAAGTCTGAGGTGCAAATATAATTTAAAAAATTACTAAATATGCTTTTAAAACTAATCAAACAAGAAATACTGAATTTATGGAAGGAATACTAAAATTCTTGCCAACTATCACTGTATTGTACTAGAGGTGGTGATTATAGATAAACCATTCTAAGTTTTGCATATTGTTATGAAAGAGAATTAATGTCCTTGTTGACATTGTCAGAGTTTAACAAGTATACTGATGTTAATAACTCATAATGTTAAGTATCTATGTTAAAACAGCAAGTGTAATTATTAAATGAATAGACACAGAATGATTAACTTCCAAAATAGTGGAGAAAAAAATGTAATGAGAAAAAACTTTAAACCAAAATTCAAATGGTCAATATTTCTCCTCCCTGTACAGAAAGAGAAACCCATCCAGATTAACCTATAAAGTCAGTAAAAATTTCACATTTTTTTCCTGTAACTTTGTAGGCTTAAGCTAAATTCATAACTGCCTTTCAACTCCGATTTTATTTTGTTATGCTCTCTTTACAAGTTCTGGTAGAGAGGTTTTACTAGCCTCATAAAGTGAGTGGAGTAACTTTACTCTTTTTCTAGTCTCTGAAACAGTTTGTATAAAATAGAGATTATTTAAAATTGAGAGTTTGGTCAAATTACCTGTTTGGGCTGAATATCTTTTCTTGTATGTAGGAAAATTGGCAAAAGGCAATCATAAATTAAACTTTGTATTTCATTTGGAGTCAATTTATGTTATTTTTAAAACTTTCCCATTACCTTTAAGTTTTCATCTTAGGACTGATCTTCATCTCATGATTTTATAAAACAGGATAAAACAAAGATAAAGTCACAAAAATTTACTGCCCATATTATGAGTAGTATGAAAATGTGCACCATTAAAAGAAGCAATGGGATGGTGCCAAGTACAGGGGAACCAGAAGGCAGGAGGGACCCAATTTCCAGAAGACTTTATGGAGTAGATCTGCTATCCAGCCCTGAACTCCTTATGTCTGGATTTTAACATGAAATAAAAAAATAAAAATAACTTATATGCTTTTTATGGTACTGTTCTTGGAAGTTTTTTAAGTATTTGCTGATTAACTAATCATAATACAGGTGTTTATTTATATTACACAGATAATATTGATAGGATAAACATTGACATTATATGGGATTCTATTTTTCATCCTTATTTGTGCTTGCATTGTTACAATTTTACAGTCAATGTTGCATTGAACATTTAAACATAATTAATGTGTTTATTTACTCAAACTTCAGAAAATATAAGCAAAAAGAGAAAAAGTTCAGTGGTAATCTGTTTAGATAATTACTTTAAATTTTGTATATTTTTACAGCATAAGATAGATTACACCAAATAAAACCTGGGCTTCCAGTCCTTCCTCCCTACAGTTTCAGTTAGAAAACAATCCAGAATCCTGATCAAAGCAGGAGGTTTTACTTAGTGGCCTTCAGGGCTTTGGCCAAACCTATTATCCTAGGATATTATACTTTAAAAAAAAAACCTTTTTCTACTCAGAGATAGATTTGATTTTTTTAAAATGCCATTTCACACACTAAAAGTTCCCAAAGTGGGTTAATGGTTTTGGATTTTGGTAGGGAAAGTGAATTTACAAGCAAAGAGTTAGGTACTTTGTGCTCTAAAACTTTGTAACCTTTACTTGCAGGTTAAAAGATAGGAAGGTATTTGCCCTATAAGTTGTAATAGCCCCAAGGAAGCCATTAGAGTCTAAAGGTCAATGCTCTGTGAGGCACAATTTTAGTAAGTGGATTCTGTGGTTTAAAAATAAAAGGAAGAAGAAGAAAGAAAAGAAAAAAGTAACTTAACCTGGTTCAGTCCCTACAGAGGTGCTCTAATGCTACAGAGACAGATTCCTTCAGTCTTTCTGCTCACTGCAGCCACATAGAACACCAAGATGTGTTTTTACTCTCAACTCAGTTTTTACAATTTAATAGTGTGATGCCCAAGAAATTACACACTTATTACACACTTATTCACACACGCACATGTGCACACACTCACACACACAGCACCAATTTTACCAATGAAGAAAATACTTTGAAAAGCTTTCAAAAGAAGACTTAACAAAATCCATGATTCTATTGGAGATACGTGTGACAAAAAAAAAAAGAAGAAGAAATTGTCACAATTAGCTTCTCAGCTGTTAGTAAAATTCAAAAAGAAAACAGTGCAAAGAGTGTCAACATCCTAACATGTGCTTACACAATCTTCCTGAGACACTGCCCATGTTCACAACATCCTTGTCATATTGGATTCATCAACAAGTTTAGGAACGATGATGCAAATTCATGTCAACAATATGCACTTGGTCCAAATCCTACAGCCCTGGGCTTGAATGAACCAGCTGTTGTTTATTAACTATGTGACATTAATTATTCTATTTAATTTTTCTGTGTTCAATTTATATCTTAAAATAATTATTTTATTCTATAAAAGTAATATACACATGGATTAAAAAGGTAAGGAAACAATCCAGTATGCTGTAACAAGTACATGCTCCTCACCCTCATTCCCTGGCTGCCCTCCACGGAGGCAAACACTGTTAACATCTTGAGATGATTCACCCTGGAGAGATAAATGCAAATACAATCATACATGCACACATGTTTTACTATATCTCAATCTGATAGGTTTAAATGATATTTACTGTTATTTTAATGAACATTTCTTTAATGATTGACAGAGCTGAAAATGTCTTCATTTAATTTTTTTCAACTTCAATTCATTAAAAATTGTTTGAACTTGCTTATTGTAAACTGCCTGATCATGTCATCTCCCTATTTTCCTCCTGGTTTTAAATATACAATCCCATTTATAAGACACACACACACACACACACACACACACACACACACAATAAAATAGCTGGAATTACATCTGACCAAGGAGGTGAAAGATCTCCCTAATGAGAACTACAGAACACTGCTGAAAGAAATAAACAAGGACACGAACAAATAGCAAAACATTCCAAACTCATGGACTGGAGGAATCAATATTGTTAAAATGTTCATACTGCCCAAAGCCATCTACAGATTCAACACAATCCCTATTAAACTACCAGCGTTATTTTTCACAGATCTAGAAAAAAACAATACTTAAATGTATATGGAAGCAAAAAAGAGCATGAATAGTCAAAGTAATCTTAAGCAAAAAGAACAAAGCCAGAGATATTACATTTCTGGACAACAAACCTTACTACAAGGCTACATCAACCAAAAAGCATGGTACTGGTATAAAAACAAGCACATAGACCAATGGAACAGAATAGAGGTTCCAGAAATAAAGCCTCTGGCCTATAACCAACTTATCTTATATAAAGTTGAAAAAAAAATTGGAAAAAGGACACCCTATTCCATAAATAGTGCAGGGAAACTGGCTAACCATGTGCAGGAGAATGAAACGGGATCCTTCCTTCTCATTCTATACAAAAATTGACTCAAGAAAATTAAAGACAAATATAAGACCTCAGACTACAAAAATCCTAAAAGAAGTCTAGGAAACACTCTTCTGGACATTAACCTAGGCATGCGTTTATGACCAAGTCCTCAAAAGCAAATGCAACAAAAACAAAAATTGGTAAGTATGACCTAATCAAACTAAAAAGCTTCTGCACAGCAAAAGAAACCATCAATGGAGCAGAAAGACAAGCTACAGAAGAGGAGAAAATATTTGCAAACTATGCATTTGACAAAGATCTAATATCCAGAATCTATAAAGAAAGTAAATCAATTGACAGGAAATAAACAACCCCATTCAAAAGTGGGCAAAGGACATGAACAAACACTTCTCAAAGAAAGACACACAAGCGGCCAACTAACAGATGAAAAAATGGTCAACATCACTAATCATCAGAGAAACAGATTTCAAAACCATAGTGAGATACCATGTCACATCAGCCAGAATGGCTATTATTAAAAAGTCAAAAACAAAAACAAAAAAATCTCATGTTGGCAGCATTGTGGGGAAAAGGGAACCCTCATACACTATTGGTGGGAATGTAAGCTAGTTCAGTCCCTGTGGAAAGTGATCTAGAGATTTCTCAAGGAACTCAAAATAGATCTGCCATTTGACCCAGCGATCCCACTACTGGGTATAGACCCAAAGCCACATAAATCATTCAACAAAAAAGATGCCAGCACTCGTATGTTTATCACAGCACTATTCACAATAGCAAAAACATGGACCCTACCTAAGTGCCCATCAATGGTGGATGGTATATATACACCATGGACTACTATGCAGCCATAATGAAAAATGAAGTCATGCTCTTTGCAGCAATATGAATCCTAATGGAGCCCATTATTTTAAGCAAAATAATACAGAAACAGAAAACCGAACACTACATGTTCTCACTGATAAGTGGAAGTTAAACACTGGGTACACATGGACATAAAGATGGGAACAATGGCTAATGGGGACTCTTAAAGGAGGGAGAGAGAGACAGGAGGGCAAGGATTGAAAAACTATTTAATACCATGCACATCATTTGGGTGATGGGCTTAATACAAGGCCAAACCTTACTATGACACTGTATACCCAGTAACAAACATAGTCCTTGAATCTAAAATTTAAAAATTAAAACAAATAAAAAAATTTTTTCTAGTCAGCCATGGTGGCTCATGCCTGTAATCCCAGCACTTTGGAAGGCAGAAGTGAGAGGATTGCCTGAGTCCAGGGGTTTGAGACCAGCCTGGGCAACTTGGCAATAAATTAAAATTTTAAAAAATTAGCTGGGTGTGGTGGTGCAGGCCTGTAGTTTCAGCTATTTGGAAGGCTGAGGAGGAAGGATCACCTGGCCCAGCAGGTCGAGACTGTGGTGGCCATGAGCATGTCACTGCACTCCAGCCTGGGCAACAGAGTGAGACTCCTACTCAAAATAAAAATAATAATAATTTTTTTCTAATTGATTCTGAAGAACTCATTCGTATTACAAAAGATAGTCTCTTACTCTACCTAGTGTGTTACAAATAACCTTCCCAGTTTGCCAGGGTTATTTTATTGACAGTATTCCACATTATGCAGAAAATGTTTAATTTTTATGTAGATACATTTATCATTTTTTAAGGCTTCTGAGGATTGTGCCATGTTTAGAAAGGTTTCTCTCATTCTAAAATTAATTTCTCATAATAATTCTCCAATAATTTCTTTCAGTATCTTTAGTGTTTTATAATGTTTAAATCTCTGATCCTATCGGATTTAATCTTAACATAAGGACTGGGGTAGGAATTACTTTATTATATTTCCAGAAGGTTGGGCAATTGCTCATAACTGGTTATTGAAAACAGCACTTTTGGGGGGTCTATATTTGTCTGAATTTGTTCTTTGAAATTTATCTGAAACCTAAGGAAATCAGAATAGCCTGAATTTGAAATGCTTCCTTTATAACAAGCCACATCGTGAGGATTTTGTTATACATCTCGCCTCCTCATTTGGTCTAGTGTGAAAACACAATAAAACAGAAGGTTTTAGGTAGCTATAAAATATTATTTTAATTAATATAGCATTAGTACTTTGTAGAACAAATCTCACCTTGGAAATTAACTGTTTCTAAATTGTTGTCTAGTCCAAAAGTTGTTTGTGCATCAATTTCATTAGGATATTATTAATGTATAGATGAATAGCAGGAGATTTGCTCCTTTAAAATATTGAGTCCTCCTATCCAAGAACATGGTATAACATATTTGTTCAATTCTTGTTTTGTCCCTCGGTTTCTTTAAAAGTCCCTTCATACATACGAGCAGCCAACAGACACATGAAAAAGTACTCAGCCTCACTCATCATCAGAGAAATGCAAATCAAAACCACACTGAGACACCACCTAACTCCAGTCAAGATAGCCATCATTAATAAAACAAAAAACAACAGATGCCGGTGAGGAAGCAGAAAAATGGGACTGCTTCTACACTGTTGGTGGGAATGCAAACTAATTCAACCCCTGTGGAAAACTGTGTGGTGATTCCAAAAAGAACTAGAAATTGACCTTCCATATGACCCAGCAATTCCCTCTTCTGGGAATATACCCAGAGGAACTTAAATAAGTCACTCTACGAGAAAGATACCTGCAGGCGCATGTTTATTGCAGCACTATTTACAATCACAAAAACATGGAACCAACTGTGCTGCCCACTGAAACTGGACTGGGTTAAAAAAATATGGTACATCATATCCAAGGGAACATTACACAGCTGTAAAGAAGATTAAAATTATGGACTTCACAGCAACTTGGATGGATTTAGAGTCTATATCGCTCAGTATTTATCACAGAAACAAAGAATTGAGTACCATATGTTCTCACTCATAAGTGGACCCTGAACATTTACCATAATACTAACCGAAAGGGATTAGCAGTAGATGGAAACTTCCAGGGAAGGGAAGAGGGGGAGGCACATAACATTAATATGGGTACCGATCTCAAACCAGGCAAAGTGGGGATCAAAGTGGGGACCAAAAGGAAGCCCAAACTTTTCCTGTATGATGACCACTTGTAACCTAATCCTGAATTGTACCCCATATTTTTAAAATAAAATAAAATAAATTTTTTAAAAAGTCTCTTCATATATATCTTGAACATTTGAGTTTATTATTACATTTTGTCATTTTGTTCCTGTAGCACTTTATATTTTATTTTATTCCTTTATATTTTAAAATTACTCTTATTTGTACATAAGAAAATGACTGGTTTATATATATTGATTTTGTTGTACTTATTGCTTGTAATCTTTTTTAGCTTATACAATTTAATTATATATGTAAATAATGCTAATTCTATGTAATTGCTTCAAACCCTTGTATTTCTTTTCCTCTTTTCCAGTTGCACATTTAGGGTCTCTAAAACTACAGTAAGTAATCATTGTAATAGTAGGTTTTATTGTCTTTTTCCTGCTTAAAATGTTTTGAGTAGTTTCACTATTAAGTACAATGCAGACTTTTTTGTTGTTTTTGTTTTTGTTTTGAGTTGGAGTCTCACTCTGTCACCCAGACTGGAGTGCAGTGGCTGCTCCCGGCCACCGCAGCCTCGACCTGCTGGGCTCCGGCGATCCTTCCGCCTCAGCCTTCCAAGTAGCCGGAATTACAGGCATGTGCTACCATGCCCGGCTGATTTTTTTGATTTATTGTAGAGATGAGGTCTCTCTGCCCAGGTGGGTCTTGAACCCGCGGGCTCAGGCAATCCAATCATCTCAGCCTCCCAAAGGCACGGGATTACAGGCTGAGCCACGGAGCGCGGCCAATGCAGACTTTTGACTGTAAGCCAGATGTAGAAATATCTTTTATTACTTTATTAAGAGTTTTTTTTTTAAATTTAGAAATAGATTTTGAAAAATAACTATGCACCCTTTCTGGTGGTAATATAATTATTTTCTCTTATTTAATAGAAACAAATTATATTAATAAACTTCCTAGTGATTTCAATTTTCTTCTTAGTAATGATGCATTCTTTTAAAGCAATGTTAGATTCTGTTTTCTAATATATTATTTTGTATATGTTCACAAATAATTGGCATTTTGTTTTCTTTGCTATGCCATCGGATTTTGTTATGATTATTAGAATGGCATAAACAAAAAATGAAATATTTTAGTCAGTGTCTGCTCTAGAATCATTTCGATAGCATTCGAATTTTCTGATCCTTTATGTTTGGGGTAGGCTTCAGGAATAAAGCCTAGACCTGATGCCTGCAGTTTTCAGACTTTTATAATTTCTGTTAAATGGTCTATTTAGATGTTCTGTCCCTTATGAAGTCACTTTTAGTGATTAAAGCTTTCTAGAAATATTCATTCTATTTGTTTTTCAAATCCATATGCATGAAGTTAAGCAAGGACACACCTTAATCACTGATTTCCTCAATACCTACACTTAGGCTCTCAACCTAATTTCTTAGGTATTTGTGCTTTCTCCATTTCCTGCCATTTAAAAAATTATGTTAGTCGTTTATCTATAGGATTAATATTTTTAAAATGACAATTTTAAAAACTTATTAATTTTACTTTTTCCTGTAGCTATTAAGAAATTACACATTTTATTTACTAATTTCTTAATTCTGATTTATATTTTATTTTATTGGTGATCACAATCTCTTATTTTGAAGGCGTGATGAGTTTTTGTTCCTTATTTGACATTTTTTTCTTTGCAGTTTGGTTTTTCTTCTGATCACATTTTTTTGTATCCTACAGACTTCAATATTACTGTTTTTAGTATTTTGGTTTTGTTTCTTCTGAATCCTAAGGATTTTTATTTCATTGTAGATAAAATAAGTAAAATGAGACTCTTAATATGAAATGTATTGAGTTTTTTTTTGGCCTAATAAATGTTTATTCCTTAAAAAGTTCTATGACTATTTGAAAAGAAAGTATATTCCCTATATGGAATTTAGTATTTATCAATTACAACTACCCTATTCATTTTTTATACTTTTACATGTTTTGCTCTACTTGAAGGATAAGACAAATGATCATCATTATTGTGTACTCTGTACACCCATTCATAGATGTAAAAGCTTTGCCTTAACAATCTCTATGCGATGCTGTTTAGTAGATAAGTATTCCTGACTATTGTACCTTCCTGTGAATTACAGCGTTTGTCATCACACAATGCCTTCTTCCTGTTATTTAATGTTTCTTTGCTGTGAATTCATCTTGTCTGATATGGCTCCTATATAACTGTTTTCACATGCATGCTACAGTGTATTTATTCTTTTATTTCAACCACTCGGAGACACTTGGTTTTAGAAGCATCTCTTGTGTTTACATACACTTGAATTTTTATTTGTGATTCAGCCTGAAAGTCTTTTCCTAGGTGACTCTACCACATGTATCTTTAATGAATATTTGTCTTAATTCTGCCATTGTATTTTAATTCTGACCCCAGTTCTCTTTCCCTTTTATATTGTATTACATTGTCTGAGCTTACTGTACTTTGTTTTTAAGCAAGTGTGTTCTTAAATGTATATGTCCTTTTGTCTTTTACACACTATACAGTGGTCTGTGTTTGTTTTGCTTTGCTTTTGTACATGTATGTTTCTCCTGATAATTTGAAAGATGTATCATTAATTATGGCTTACAGTGTTTACCTTTATACCTTTATATAGGTATAATTTTATTTTTAGACATGTTATCTTGACTTTCCAGTATAAATAATAAATTAAAATGGGCCGGGTGCAGTGGCTCAAGCCTGTAATCCCAGCACTTTGGGAGACCAAGGCAAGAGGATTACCTGAGCTCAGGAGACCAGCCTGGGCGACTTGGTGAGACCTCGTTTCAACAATAAATCAAAAAATAAGCCAGATGTGGTAGCGCATGCCTGTAGTTCCAGCTACTTGGTAGGCTGAGATGGAAGGATCACCTGAGCCCAGCAGGTCAAGGCTGCGGTGGCCATAAGCATGCCATTGTACTCCAGCCTGGGCAACAGAGTGAGATTCCAACTCAAGACAAATAAGTAAATAAATATGCTTCCACTTTCTTCTGCTTCTCTTCCTTCCCTTCCACCATTCAATTTGTTGGGTCATATTATTATCCAAGTGCTTATAGTAATTTTCTTTCTAGCTTTAAATGATATTCTGAATTCTGTTCTAGGTAATATGGCAAAGAAGCGGTCATGAAAACCCTCCTAGTGTGGGACAATTAGCAATGCTAAATGCAATAGTTATTCGCCTAAAATTAAATAAACTGGCAAGAAATTGAGCCTAAATTGAGAAGATATGGGTTCATAGAGTCAACAAAGTGCTGTCATGGGCAGCTGCCCTGGGAGCATCCAACATTTCCTGGTGGCCTAGGGCTTAGACCTGATGGGTCATACTTAATTGAGGAGACCAAGGAACGCTGTGGAAGAAGGTTTGGATCAAAGATTTCTACCTGAATCCAGAAGCCCCCACATGACTATTTTGGTGAAAAGGTGAAGATATTACAATTAATTATATTATAAAATTCATTAAAATTAATAATGCATTGGTTAATTAATAAAATATCCAGCAGAGGGAAACAGATGTTTCTGTTTTAGACTTGGTTCTTGGTGGAAGGGTTTGAGGAAATATTTCCCTGAGAATTCAAAACCACATGCAAGCCTTTATATAGGTTTGGGGATAGATTTCAAAGAATTCAATGACCTTGAAAACTCAGATCTAAGAATTTAATTTGAACTGGTTCTGGCTACATAGTGCCCCTAGGTGATGGAAAGAAGCAAAAATAAATCACATCTAAAGAAATAACTTTTTAAACTTGAGCTTCAAAAAATACCCACAGCCAAAATTCTAAGGAATGCGAGCTCAGAATTAAAAATATTGTATTAGGGCCAGGTGCAGTGACAGAAGCCTGTAATCTCAGCATTTTGGGAGGCCAAGGCAAGAGGATTGCCTGAGCCCACAGATTCGAGACCAGCCTGGGCAACTTGGTGAGACATCATCTTTACAATAAATCAAAAAATTATCTGGATGTGGTAGCGTGCACCTGTCATTCTGGCTACTTGGAAGGCTGAGGTAGAAGGATTGCCTGAGCCCAGCAGCTTGACTCTGGGGTGGCCATGACCATGCCACTGCACTCCAGCCTGGGTGACAGAGTGAGACACCAACTAAAAAAAAATTATATTAACTGAGAAAATAAACCACCATGAGCAAAAGTTAACAGAATGAAAAACAAACAAAAAAACAAAAAAACAAAAAACCCACCAACAACATGTTAGAACTTCTAAGATCACTGGACTAGAAATTGTTACAAACAGGATACAAAATAGGTATATTTAATATACTTAAAGAAATAAGACACTGAAGAAACAAAATACTATGAAAAAATGACAAGGCAAAATAAAAGCTGAACCAAACAGCTTTTAGAAAATAGAAACTCAATGGACTAAATAGCTGACTGAACAAAGTAAAGAGAAAATCAGTGAACATGAATGGTAGCATGAGGAGATCTAAGAAAATTCAAATTGAATTTACTGAGGGGGATAATAAAATTGGAGAAAGGCACTAATCAAAATGGCATTGGCTGAGAATTTTGCAGAAATGATAAAAACATAAAACTTTAGATTCATAATTCCATTAAAATTCAAATAAGATAAAGACATCTGGATACACAATGAGACTGCAGGTTACTGAAGACAAAGAGAAATTCTTAAAAGGGGGGTAGAGAAAAACACACCAGATAATTTAGAAGAAATGACAATTTGACTAAGATTATCAAATAGAATTTCTTCAAAATTCTAAGAGTACATAATTGTCAACCTAGAATTGTATTGCTAGTGAAATATCTTCCAGTATGAAATGAGCACATTTCCAACAACTAAAAGATCTCTTTTCTAAAAAAAATTTCTAAGAGGAGAATTTCAAAGGGAATAAAAAATGATCCTCAAAAGGAGATCTGATCCTGAATTCCTGCCCTCATGGAGCTGCCCATGTTGGCCTCCCAAAGCACTGGGATTACAAGCATGAACCACTATGCCTGATCCCAAAAGAACTGAGCTGCAAGAGGGATGCTAAGACAAGACAGTAGTAGACTTGTAGGTAACTCTGTATTAACAACAATCATGTCTGGTTGCAGTGTAAAAAAAGAATTATTTTCATGGAAAGCATTTAGGAGACAATCTTAGTTTATGAAATATACTCAGCAAAATGCTATTTAATGCTAGACTGGCTGCCAGAGCCAGACTCTTTGCTGGTGTGGCTAGTGAGAACAGATGCCCACAAGCCTTCAATTTCAGCAAAACTTCATTCATTTGTTATAAAGAACTCATATGGATATAGACTGCTCGTTTTAATAGCATTCACTGGTCCAGAGATCTATTAAGTTCAGCAATTTGTTGAACTATAAAAGTCATGATTATACCTTATAACAAACTAAGAGTTGTAACCATCCCAAAACTATAAGAATTGTCTCTTAAATCTTGACTTATTTGTATTAAAGACCAACAGGGAACCCAGCAAAGAGTATCGTAGAATCATATCATCATCAAATTTCTACCTTCCTTGCCACCATGATGAGATTTCAAGTTTCTCTTTGTTTTTTTCAAATAAGCCATTATGATGCCATCATGAGATCATTTCTAACCCAGTGATGCCAGCCATTACTACCATTTGAAATATAGTTATGCCTTTCAGCTGTGGCTTAGTAATGATATTAAGTCTGAGTTTTCCTGCAAAAGCAATTTATTCATGTCACCACTTACTGCTGTAAGCTTGTTTATGGCTTTTTAAATGGGATCTGTTTTACCATTTGGTTCTTTCTTCAGCACATTTTTCCTTTTGTAAAACACATACATTTCCTCCAATGCAATCATAAATGATGACAGAGGAGGGGAACTGAATTAGAATGTAAAGCTACTTCTCAAAGTATTTACATGTGACGACCAGATTTACACTGAAGGAAGGGCAAGCCCAGAAGAAACATTCAGAATCCTGGAAAAATCCTGAACTGCAACATCAAATCCCTCAAGTAACTGCTTTTTGCTGGTGCCCACCTCCGGATATGAAAATGGAAACATAATTAATAAAGTTAAAGGTCATAGCAATGTGGACTCTTTTTATAATAAGGGGAGAAACAGGTAAAATAAAGTCTTTAGTTTTATATCTTGATTGTGGCGGTGAAACTACACATATGATAAAATAACCTAGAATGATTCACAGCCTTTGTACCATGCTGGTTTTGAACTGAGCTGTAGCTACTAAGATATAACTGACAAGGGAAACTGGTAGAGGGGGAAAAAAAAGATTTCCTTATCTCTCACTTTTAAAAAGGGTGAAGATGAGGATTTTTCACTGGCCCAGGGGAAAATGCAGTGTCAGCTTGGCTTTCTGGTGTCCATTCTGAGGGCTTACCACCTCCCCAGGTCTCTCCTGTTTCCTGCAGTGCCAGCTCCCAACGGAAAGATGGTTCTTCCTACCTGAGCTCATGGGCACAAATTCCAGAGCCTGTGCGTGTGTTGGCAAAGCAGATCTTGAAACTAGGGGTCACATAAGGGGATAAGAAACCCAAGTCCCCCTATTTATGTCCTGTCAGTTCATCCCTGCCACAATTAAATAGCCATGCCTGCTATGGCCCATCAAATCCCTAAACCCTTTACACATGTAATCTCACTGAATCCTCTCAACCCACCACGGGTCTGGTAAGATCATACTTATTTACATTTGACCATAGGCAGCATCATGTTATCTTGGTCAGAGATACAGCATTCATTTAATCTCTGTTTTCCCAAAAAAACACTTGAGTAGCCAGATGAAAACACTGCTGAGAGAATTCACAGAAGTGGAGATTAGACTGATGGATCTTAAGATTTTTTGTTTCGCATGTACTGGGCATGAGGTATGTGTTTCACAAGGAATATCTCATTTGATTCCCCCAACAACTTATAAAATATGTCATTATTTTTTTTCATTTTATGACAGAGGAGGAAACTGAGGGATAAAGAAGCAAGGCAGGTAGAAGTCCTGGGATTTGAACCCAGGAATTCCTAATTCAAAGCTCTGCTTTTAACCACCTCACTATTCTGCTCACTACCAAGAGTATCATGGGTGTAATAAAGCAATGTCTTCCAGGATCCCTGAGGTGTTGCCATTATTCATATCCAGGTTTCCAAGTAAGCACTAATCATGGAACACTAAAGTTCATGACTACAACCACTCAAACCATAGGGAATGCTTGGTCCGACAAAAAGTTCCATAGTCGAGTAAGTGTGGGAAAGTCAATATTAAACATGCCTATATGAGCAACAGGGTTGTAGAAATTTTTTTAAGAGGAGCCTTTGGAAATTGTCACATCCAGCTATGCACTGTGAATCTCCAAGATGAGCATATGTATATTTCTCAAGCATATCTGACCACAGAATACCATTCCCCGCCCAGCCGATTGTACCTGCCCTGTTTTGAACACTAATTGCCATAGAACTTAGCTGGAGAAATGATCTTCTCCCTCTATTCTGGGTGATGCTTCTGTCCTCTCCCCTCAGAGCAGGCTTGTTTTCAGCCACAGCTGCATCTCACCCTCTCCACCCTTGCAAGTCATGGTCTGCCTTAAACTTTTCCTTTTCCTTATTTCTCATTCTCTCTTCCCCCCTCTCAGGACTATTCCCTCTGAACCTCCACTGCAGGAACAGCCTCAGTGGCATTGAGTGTGCACCCTGCCCCAGCTGGCAAGCGGCCGGACAGCAGATCTGTTCACACAAGGCATCTTGGACACTTCCTGGCTATTTTTTCTATTGCTTTAGGACCACGACTTTCTTGTTTGTTTTCTCTAGAGAAATAAACATTCTGAACCCTTCTAAAGCAACTGGTATGCTATTTTATTGATGTTGGCAATACTAAAGAGTGGGACAGTTTATGGTAAAATAACAGATTTTAAAATATTATGTTAAAAATACATATACACACATGCATATATATTTACTTACATTATATTAAAATCTTGTACAATAAATGTGGCATTTTCCCACAGGCAATGAACAGGTATTTAACACATAGTATT
The DNA here is from genome assembly GCF_000164805.1 of Carlito syrichta. Lineage (NCBI taxonomy): Eukaryota > Metazoa > Chordata > Mammalia > Primates > Tarsiidae > Carlito > Carlito syrichta. The sequence continues at coordinate 599,249 of NW_007260294.1, read as the reverse complement.
GAACACTGCAGAAAGCAAGATAAAATGATGGTCCAGGAAAGCTTTCACAGCTGTAGACCCAGTACCCACACTGCCATATTTACTAAGTATTAACCTAAGTCCATAGTTCACTCCTTAGAGCACCAAAAACACTTGTCACTGCCTTACACTTCACCAAGCCAATTAAAAAGAAAGCCATTTTATTTTGAGAACTTCTGATTATAATGACATCAGGTTTAACATGATAAGTGTATTGATAATAAAAGCCCATTTCATTATCATAATAAAAGCAGCAATACTCTCTTTTTCTCCATTTTGAACTCTACTTTTAATTTTAAGAGTAAGGAAGAAAACAGTGAGAATTATTAAAAGCATAATAGTAAAGATAATGTAAAAGTTAATTATAAGAAGTATTTTAGGCCAGGTACGATGGCTCAGGCCTATAATCCCAGCACTTTGGGAGGCCTAGGTGAAAGGATTGCCTGAGCTCACAGCTTTGAGACCAGCCTATGCAACTTTGTGAGTCCTCATCTCTACAATAAATTGAAAAATTAGCCAGGCATGGTGGTGTGCACCTGTGATTCCAGCTACTTGGAAGGCTGAGGTGGAAGGATCAACTGAGCCCAGCAGGTTGAGGCTGCAGGGGTGGAGAACATGCCACTGTACTCCAGCCTGGGTGACAGAGGGAGTCTCTGACTCAAAAAAAAAAAGTATTTTAATTCACACATAGGGTAAATATTAGCACACAGATTATAAAACTTGAAATGTGCAAAATTCTAATATTCAAAGTAACTTATGTCACATTTTTTAACTTTACAATATTTTAAAAACTGACTTAGCATAAAATTTGTGATGCGGGAAATAATAAGGAGGAACTGCATTCTGTTGATTCTGTAACTATTATACTTTGCTGATACTCCTGAGCCAGAAAAGCAAAAAGCATCTGAGGATGGCCAGTGGGGACCTGAGGGCCATACCCGGACGTGGGAACTGTGCTCAGGCCCTATGGCTGGAAGGCCCCTCCACTTGGCCTCTGTGCTCCCTCCACCCTCTCCCCTCACCCCGCTGCCTTTCCTCCTGGGTGCGTGGGGCGGGTGACTCATCCTGCTTGGCTGCCTCCACGCCTGGCCCCAGTGGCGATGACTCCTGGCCCTTGGGTGGTTCTGGGCCTCAACCCACAGAGCAGCCACTGCCCAGCCCCAGGGGAGCGAAGAGTAACAGCAAGGTTCAAGCTGGAGTTCTGGGGCCTCCCTGCTTGGTGGGCTGGGCTTCCTGCTCTCTTTGGGTCCATTTCTCTAAGCCTTAAGGTGACTAAGACACTATCCTCTCAGGGCTGTCCCATTGGTGTCGACCACCTTCCAGAGCGCCTGGCACTCCCAGGGTGGCCGCCAGGTAAGTTCCTATCTGGGGCTTCTGCTGAGCGGTCTAACTCTGGTTCCTCCTCCCATCTCTGGTGACAGGAGGCCATTTACAACTTAGACGTGTACACTTTATAATGTTGACAAGTATTAAATCCCTATCCACTCAGAAGAAGGTAAAAATGAGCACAGTCTGCTACTGCAATTATGATTCTGAAAAGAATTGTCCTGGACCTTGAACATTATCTGGGGTCATGTCTGACATCGGTCTTGGACTATGAACATTTTCTGAAGTGTTTGTTTTTCCTAGCACTTTGCCCATGACAGTCCAGTTTAAAGCAGAGGGTCTCTTCTTCCTCAACTGGGCTCATTTAATCAGAGGCTATTTCTCTATTTGCGTTTCTCATAAGGCTTCACCAGTTTTGAGTGACTGCAGATGACTTGAGTAATGGAAAGTGTTTTAGAGGGTCATGCACAAAAATAACAAATGTGAATTCAGGCAGAAAACAATGGAGTTTTCATATTTATACACACAGATAAAATTTATATTTTCCTAGAATATGGAAAAAGGTATGAAACCCCCATTCAGGCTAATATTTCTTGCCAATTATATCTTATTTTCTTACCTATTATTTAAATTAATCCTCTCATATTTCCCCAGTGCCAACATTGAAATATAATCCATTCCTTTGTTTCCCAATAATATGTTTCTCCTGGAAACACACAGATATAAATCAATGTTGGCTTTACTCAACTTTAGGGGTGCCTGATAAAATACAGAATGCCTGTTTAAATTTGAGTTTCAGATAAACAGATAATTTTTTGGCATAATTATATCCCAGTTCTTGCATGGGACATACTTATGCTAACAAATAATTTTTTTTTTAATCTGAAATTCAGGTTCAACTAGGCATGTGATGTGTTTATTTGCTAAATCTGCAACCTTTAATTCCCTAGTTGCTTTAATTTCTACAAGTCCCAGGAAACTCCACAAAGTAGCACTCTCTTCTGTTACCCAAAAACACAGTTATGAGAAAACTAGCTTTATACACAGTTATGAGAAAACTAGCTTTATGTGGAAGGAAACACCAAGATTATCTACATTGGGGTCAGAAACAGCAGAATTTTTCAGCCATTTGGGACTGGGTCGTGAGAAGGAGGAGAATTCTGGAACACAAAGATATGCCTTCAAACAATAGGCTATAGTAATTGATAAAAGTTTAGCACCTTCATTCTAATTTAAATTAGAGTGCCTGAGAAAACGAGCACATAATTTGGCGTGCTCTGAGGCAATTATTTAAAAAGAGGAGCAGGTGTAATTGAGCATGCAGACTTGTCATGCTGTCATTCCCAGCGCAGGTAGACTTGCCATTGAGGAAGTGGGGCTGTGCTAGGTTGGCGGAAACCCTATTTTGTGTCTGTGCTCTGGGGCGGAGGAGATTGTCAGAGGGCGGGGCAGCATTGTAGACTCAGGAATGCAGCTCCCCAGGTCTATGAATATTAGAAAGTACTCCAGGCAAAGCTGAAAAGTAACACTTTGCTGTAAGAAACTGTCCAAATCAAACAAGTACCAGGACTAAGAGTTAGAAGATAGAAGACATGTTACTTGTTTAGAGATGTGATCAAGATTTTTTAAAAATAGCTGTAAAATACTTGGCAATTTAATTGTAACTGCTTGTCAGGTGTTCTCGGTAAGTCTGCAATTTCCCCCTTTTGTTTTCCATGGCTTTTAATCTTAATTTTCTATAACCACACAAGATTCACAAAATTAAGCTGTTTGGTAGGACTGCAGCATTAATTTTACTTGATTTCCTTTTTGATCATGTCTTAACATGAACAGCAAATATCTTCTGTACCACCCGAAAAGATTTACCTCCACTTCACCATAGAAGACTTCCAGTTGACTTCTGAGGTTTAAAAAGAATGAACTGTCAACCACCATAATAGTGAACTCTGAACCTCAAGAAAACTGAAGAGAAAGCCAGCGACGTCTGCCTCCGTCTAACAGAACTCAAAATACTCTTGAATTAATGTATTCATAATATATTTCCAAGGAGAGTCAAACGACAGGTTCTTCAAAGGTCGCCCCAACTAGAGTACCTTACAAAGTTACTTAGCAAGAATAATAATTTTTAAAAAAAGATCTAAAAATCGACCTTCCATATGACCCAGCAATACCCCTTCTAGGAATATACCCAGAGGAACTCAACTCATTCTACCAAAAAGATACCTGTGCACACATGTTTATTGCAGCACTATTCACAAAAGCAAAAAAATGGAAACAACCATGCTGCCCCTTGAAAATGGACTGGATTAGCCGGGCTCGGTGGCTCAGCCTGTAATCCCGCACCTTTGGGAGGCTGAGGTGAGTGGATTGCCTGAACCCGCGGGTTCGAGACCCGCCTGGGCAGCAAGACCTCATCTCTACAATAGATCAAAAAATCAG
>NW_007260294.1:582624-595442 GCF_000164805.1 Carlito syrichta | reverse complement strand
TGGATTCCAGTCTGGGCGACAGAGTGAGACTTCAACTCAAAAAAAAAAAAAAAAAGAAAAAGAAAATGGACTGGATTAAATAGTGTGGTACATATACACGATGGAATATTACGCAGCCATAAAGAAAGACACAATGATGGACTTCGAAGCAACTTGGATGGATTTAGAGTTTATCATATTCAGTGATCTATCACAGAAACAAAGAACTGAGTATCACATGTTCTCACTCATAAGCAGACCCTGAACATTTACCATAATACTATCAGAAAGTGATTGGCAGTAGTAGGTCACTGCCAGGAAAGGGAGGTGCACATATCATTGATAAGGGTAACTGATCCTAAACCAGGCGAAGTGGGGACCAATGGGAGGCCTTAACTTCACCTGTACTATGACCACTTATGTACCTAATCCTGAATTGTACCCCCACATCTTTAAAATAACAGAGAAAAAAAAGAATAGAGTCCAAAACATGCACTTCAAATAAACCCGATGACTTCCTTGGATGAGTCGTGCCCAGAAATTCAGCCTTGCGGTCAGTTGGGACAACACTTACCCCTGAATAACCCGAGTCCTTAGACTGTTTACAGTTCCTCACATGGGGTCTTTGTTGAGGCTTCTCCTGGGCTTGGAGGGTGATTTCCTTTTAGCCTGAAAGGAACCTCCAGGCAATGGTGAAGATGCTTTTTTTCCCCCCTCTCAAGACAACAGGCATTTGCTAAGTTTCAGGGAAGCACCTGTATTAATTGTATTTCCTGCCCCTGTGCTGCTTTTGTCTGCAATAAAAGAATTCATCTCAGGTGAGTTAACCTTGCTTTTTAGAGAGGGCACCTGCAGTTGTCTTGGTGGATTGTAAATCAAAACATATTGTGTCCCTGAAGGGGGACATAAAGGGGTACTTACAAGGGAGGATGCTGGGGATTAGGGGCTTTCTCCCCACTTGTGTTATCAGGACCGTGAACAACTGAGTCCCACCGGATCACAGGGGGAGGGAGAGTCCCAGAAATTCCACAGGGGAGAGGCAAGCCTGGGAGAGGAGGGGTCCCGAGGAGGCATGAAAAAGCGACTCCCTCCTCAGCCTCGGGCGTCTATAATTGACCAAGATTTTTCAGCTTGTGATTTGATCCAGCCAAACCCTGTTAGAGGCGCTTGCCCCCAGCTGAGACCAAGGCTGGAGTGAATAAGAATGAGGTGACTCACTGGTATGTACAATACATGCATTCACATCTATTAGGATAAATGACACGTCGCTCACTTTAAGCACAGGCAGCTGGAGATTGTCATATTCTGAAAATGACAACTGTTATTTATTTATTGAGAATATTTATACAGGTTCTTCCTGGGCACAGAGAATACATTTTCAGCAGCCTATGACACCGCCGTCACATGTCTAGGACAGAACACAGAAAACCATTAGCCCAAGCTGAGACAAAGCACACGCACTCCGGCCACAGCCTGGAGGCGCAGAGGTTTAGAAGGCTGATGGTGGCAGGTTTCCAAGGGAGGCCCAAGTCATTATCTTAACAGGCTACTCTGAGGCTAAAGGATTGTTTTTCCACACAGCATGATTTCGGTAACTGACAGAGGACCAGTTTTGAGAGGTTGATTAATTTGGCCAAAGGGTTCACATAATACAGCTCAGGGGCGATTGCATCAGCTGGTGAAGGAGAGGAGGAATGGAGAAAGTATTCAGAACCAGAAGCAATTTTTCTCATCTCTTCCACACTTTCTCAGTCCTGGGAGTTCTGAGGATGGCTCTTCCCTGCTCTCTGATATCATTTTCTATACTAAAAGAGGCACACTTTCTTAAATTGATGTTTCTCCAAGCAGGGGCCCCATTCAAATGGTCCATTCCTGGGTCTTATTTCCAGACCTGCCGAATCAGAATACCTGAGGGTGGGGCCTTGGAATGTGCATGTTAAAACATTTCCTTGGATGATTCTTTTGCACCCAAAGAACTGAGAACTGTTATCTTGGAAGGATAGCATGAATTATATAAATGAGCACACTGAGCATCCTGGATCAGAAGGGCTGGCTGATGTTGCATTTGCAACAAGTACTGCTTGGTGGCAACTCACATTAGTGCAGAAAATCTACATACACCTCACATTTCTTAAGGAGGGCCGTCCTTTCCTGATCATGCATACAAGTGTGCAAGAGTGAATAGAAACTTTCCCGGAGAATCCTTTATACACATTCTGGAAAAATTCAATTAAACACAAAATATTTCTCTTACAGCCACCTGGAACTAATTTTTTGATATGTTGGCCTATTCCCCAATCACAGAGATGGAATTTGCAGAATCCAGTGTGCCATATGTGAGACTGACCTGTCTCCTCTTGTTGTCATAAGTCCTGGAGCATAATCCTTCTTAGAGCTAGATGAAGGCTTCCTGAACATGGGGTTTTTACATGAATATCAAGTGCATGTATAAATTTAAATCTCAGGCCATTATTTACTGGGAAAGACTAAAGAAATCCAGTGTCAAAGTGGCTTATTTTTTTTCTTCCTTTTTTGCTTTAAAAATATTTTCTCATTACCAAAATAAAAGATGGCCGTTAGGAAAAAAAATTAAATGACACAAGTAAGTTTTTTAAAAAATTTCAAATCTTATAATTCTGCCTGTCCAGGGACAACCACTGTCAACACTTTGGTGTATGTCCATATCTACTATATAAGTGTAAAAGATTTTTAAAAGCCGAAACTGAATTTTTACCATTCATATTGCTTTGTATCCTATTTGTTTCATCCAAAATTGCATTGTAAACTACTTTCTATTTTTTTTAGTCGGAGTCTCACTCTGTTGCCCAGGCTGGAGTGCAGTGGCACACTCACAGCCACCGCAGCCTCTACTTGCTGGGCTCAAGTGATCCTTCCACCTCAATCTTCCAAGTAGCTGGAACTACAGGCGTGCGCTGCCATGCCTGGCTAATTTTTTTTTTAATTGTAGAGACAAGGTCTTGCCAAGTTCCCCAGATTCGTCTCAAACCCCTGGACTCAGGCAGTCCTCTCGCCTCCATCTCCCAAAGTGCTGGGATTATAGGCAAGACCTACCGTGCTGGGCCTTGTAAATTGTTTTAAAATCAATAAATTTACAACCATGGAACACTGTAAGATGTTGCATGCATCCATTGTGTGGATGTGTAATAAAGTATTTAATCAACACCTGGCCTTTGAGTATTTTGATTATTTTCAATTTTACTGTTATAATCTGTGAGATAATGTCAGCAAACAAACAACAACAACAATTAAAAAAAAAACTGCTGAATGGTCTGTTTCTTGTGTGAAGCAGGCTTATGCAACTGCAACAACGAAATGCCCGCTATTGGATGTAGATTGTAGACAAGCTCACAGGTCCTGACACCCAGCTGAAAGGAGACAGTCCCCTATAGCCATTCCTTCCCCTGTCCCACAGCCCACATGTAGAGCTCCTCCCCCTCTATGCCCATCCCTCATCCTCTGAAGATTCTGGAGATATGAGAAATACCGCTCCTATCCCAAAAAATCACCTTCAGGCTTCTGTCTCTTTAAATTCAGTAACAATATCTTTAGCAACAGACTGCATTGAGCAGGGATGAGCAGGTGGGTGAGACCCACCTATCAGGCGTCTCAGAGACCCCAAAGCAGATTTTTCATGATTCGAATGAAGCTTAAGCTTCAGGATCTCTTACTTGCATGGGAACCTTCCAAATATTGTTTTTTTAATTTGCAAAATTATTTTACAGTTCAGAAACAAACTTGAAAGATGTTTTTATTATTTTTAAAATTTTTATTGTAAAGATGTGGGGTACAATTCAGGGTTAGGTATACATTGATCATAAGCTTCAGTAGGACAGGTGTGGTGGCTCACACCTGTAATCCCAACTCTTTGGGAGGCAGAGGCAGGAGGATTGCTTGAGTCCAGGAATTTGAGACCAGCCTAGGCAACATAACAAGCGCTGTCTCTTTAAAAAGAAAAAAAAGCTTTAATCAAACAAGTGAGAATTTCTTTTCAGTGTCCTGATTTGAATGTTTTAGAAGGATGCCATTTTTGTCATCTATAAACATGTTTTTAAAAAATAAAAGAAAATGCAAAAAAATTAATGAAATATAAAGCAATAAAGATGAGTGATGAAGTCAATAGAAATTATTCTGATACAGAGAAGCAACATAAACAAAAAAAAAGTTTAGATTAAAACAAAAACCAGCTGGTTAATGAGTATATATATTGCAGTTCAAAGCATATTTAAGATTAGTCCTGAAAAGTAAAGCTTGAAATACACTAACATATTATAGCTCATGTGTAAAGAAATTAATAAACATCTTCCCAAATTTAACATCTTTCCCAGAATTCTAAACATTTACATGACATTGCCACTAACAACTTGTAAAGCTGAAAGAAAATTTTCCAGTCAATGCTGCTAAAAGACTGAATTATCTTTATTTTCTTTATTTAAAAATATTACAAAAACATTGTCATATGAAGAGGTAATCAAAGACTCTGTCAGCACCCAAAATAAGAAAAAAGCCTTCTAGAACAATCCGGTAGTTCATTTTTAATAGTCATGGTTTTTTTTTTTTTTTAGATTTTGTGATATTTGTTGATTTAGCAGCTTTTAAAACTGTGTTGTTTCTTATTCCAAATATTCATTTCTGTGCCTAATTTTATACTCATCCATTTTCTACTCTTTTTTTGTTAAAGAGTGCCTTCCTGCAACTCATCTGAGTGTCAGACACATAACCTGGGTTCAACCCTGAGGTAAGCCATAAAGCTTCACACACACTTACACCCAGAAGGAAGGTGTGGCCAGCAGAGAGGTGCGCAGCCCTGCTGAAGATCAAAGAGCAGAGCAGGCCTTACAGGGCTGGGGTGGTGGAGGGCGGTGGACAGCAGCCCTGTGGCAAGTGTTCCTAGGATGTGTGGACTTGGGAAACTCCATGCAAACGGGTAAAGGAACTTTCCTAAGCAGTGTGCCAGGTCCCTACCTGGTGCTTAAAGCTATCGCAAAGGTAGCAGATGAAGGATCAGATTGTCAGGGAGCAACTTGCTTGTAAAACCCAAAGAGCAGTGGTCAATCTGATAACTAGAAGATTCTTAATGGCGCAACACAAATAAACCACTTGTAAATGGCCCCGGGCTGGCCCTCTTCACCGGGCAGTAATACATGGCAGGTAATTACTGTAATGAGCCACCAGAAGGCATCTATTTGTGAGCTCTGGAAGAGCCTGCATCTGGCTTTTAGGTGTGAAGCCGAGAGGGGCAATGGCAGGATGCATTTGAATATACATTTCCTCCGGCAGCTATTTATTTGAACAGCTGCTTTCAGGCGCATGGCCATGGAGGCAGTCCCTTTCGGGAGGCTGTGTGCATCCTGATTGCTATTTTTTTTCTTTGAAGTACTGGACCAACCTATTTTCTCCCTGGGTAATAATTTCTCCAAATTAAAAGTGGTTGCCCGACTTAAAACCGGTGACAAGTCTATTGTGCTGACCTCTGCAGCTGGAGAGGGCGGAGGTTGCCAGGGAAATGGGCTCTAGAAAGGGAACTCGGAAGGCACTCAGAAGTCACGTGCCAAATTGTTGGGTTTTAGATTAAGTTTCATAGGAAAAATGATCCAGAGCTTGCTTTTTCCTCTCTTTTTTTGTCTTTGTCAAAACAAAGACTGTATAACAAAGGCAGCATTTTTTAACCATCTGCTGAAAATACGAAAATATTTTTATCAAAATAACAAATTGGCGGTTTGTTGTGTCAGCTTGTACATTTAACAATTCCAGTGATAAGCATTCTCCAGACATCAGAGAGAGGCAAATTTGCCACCTGAAGGAGGGAAAAAGGGGGAATCTGGGTACAGAAGACATGAGCTTTAAAATGGCCCTGAAGTGAGCAGAACTGCTATTGGAGGATGGGGAATGTTTTTGAAGGGAAAGTAATTTAGAAATGGAGAGGAAGGGAAAGTCTTGGCATCTCTGCAATTCTGTGGAGAGGAATCCAAACCCACGTGCCCTCTCCTCTGCCCCTGAGCACACTGTCAAGGTCAGGACCAGTTTGTTCAGCGCCCTCACACCTTTGCTTATGAAAAGATAGTAGAAATGCTGTCTATTTCTTGAGTTGTTAGGAGTGTGCATGATATAATGCCTCCAAAACACTAAGGAGCATAGCACAAAGGTCACAGGAATTTCTTATTGACCCGAAGCTTACCTTAGATAAAGAGATTTATACAGAACCGGGAAGAGGCCTATCCGAGGTCTGTCTTGACATTCACGGATCACTGAACCTGCCAAATGCCTCTAAGAAGATTATCAGGTGCTTGTGTTTTCTGAAGTTTTCTGGTCTCTCCTTTTACCCAGGGGTCAAACTGTCTTCATTTGGTAGTTTACCCTGGAGATATTGGTAAGACACAAGATGACACAGCCCGCAGATAAAACACAGGTCAGTCTTGTAGGTTCCTGCTACAGATTCATCAGCCTGCAATTTTCTTTTGGACTGCTGTATTTCATTCTATTCTTTGGTATAATAAAGAACTTTAAGATTGTATATAAATTATATATAAGGTGCACCCACATATAGTCACAGGGTTAAAGGCTCTAGCCATATTTAAAACTATCTACTGTAAACAGTCTTCTCACCCTGTGCCCAACCAGCCTAGTTATTGCCTGCCTGAAATAACCACTGTGATTGTTTCTTGTGAGTTTTTTCCTGTATTTCTTTTTGTATATCCAAGTAAATAAACACGCACATATATGCAGCTCTCACTTATTTTATGCTTAAGCGAACACATGTTAGATACTGTATCTCTGTCACTTTATGTATGTTGGACACTTATTTTTTGTCTCAGTACATAGTTTCCTCTTTCATTTTTATAGCTGCATGTTATCTCATGGTTTGAATGGGTTATAATTTATTTGATTACAAAAACTGCAACAGTTTAAAGTCTTGGTCACTTAGAAACACATCATATGGCATCACATCATTCAAGTACTTTCACTTGTTTTAAACTTAGGTTTTTATTTTATTATTTGACTTTCTTTAGCTGTAATCTGAATTTTTAAACTCCAGAAAAAGCAGTGGACCTGTGTATTATTGGAAAGACTGACCTTATTTATGAGTGTGAACTGAACAGCATACATGGATAGAACATAGATTCAACTTAAAAAAAACTAAGGTGTTCTTATTTCTCAGCAGGCTTTTGCCCTGGGTTGCCCATATTCTAAGGGGTGTATGTCATGCCCACCTTATTTTTAAAAGTGTTGCCCAAACCAACTTATTTTGATTTCCCCCCCAAACATGCGAAAAGTTGCCCTGCAGGCTCTTGTCCTTCAGGCCACAAGACTGGCTTTTCCTCAAGGCCTTCCTACCTCTGTGCTCCTGCTTTTACGTTTAATTAAGGTAATCCTTCTACCCCATTCTCCTCTGGACCCCATTCTCCTTTCTTTCTGACTGGTTCTCCAGGTCCCACCTGAGCAGGAGATCATGTTGCAGTTGGGTCCTAAGCTCATTAAAGAAGAACGCATCTGGCATTTCTCTTAGAGGAAAATGGGCTTTCAAGTTCTAATTGGAAAGATCTGAAGAGTGTAGTGCTATGGTGTCTCTTTGACCACGCGCCCCAGACCACTTTTATATACTCACTGTGGAGAACAGAGTGTATGCTCTTGGTTGAAGTTGTTGTTTGCCTGTTACATAAAATTAGATTAAAAAATTATCAAAAACCTTTATACTGCTATGAGCAAAATTGTGTAGGTATGTGCAATCTCTTATTGAGATTGATATAATTTGCTTCTCATTAATGAAATCGCATGAGGTTTGTGGATAACCATAATGTATTTTAAAAATTCAAACAAGGAGAAGTAAAACCAAGAGTGAAGCTGTGCCATCAGAGAGAGAGAACAAAGCAGAAAAGAAAAAAAAATTAGGAGAGGAAAAGAAAGAAGGAAGGAAGGAAGGAGGGAGGGAGGGAAGAAAAGAGAGAAGGAAGGAGGACAAGAGGGAGAAAAGAAAGGAAGGAGGAAGGGAGGAAAGCAGAGAGAAGGAAGGAAGAAAGAAGAGAAGGGAGGAGGAGGGGAAAGAGAAAAGGAAGAAAGGAGGGAGGGAGGAGGGAAGAAGGGAGGGAGGGAGAAATGGAAGGAAGACGGGAAGAAGGGAGAGGGAGAAGGAGAAAGAAAGGTAGGAAGAAGGGAGGTAGGAGGGAAGGAAGGGAAGAAGAAAGAAAGGTGGGGGAGAGGAAAGGAAGGGAGGAGGGAAGAGGGAGGGAGTGAGGGAAGGAAGGGAGAATGGAGGGAAGGAAGAAGAGAAGGAGGGAAGGAAGAAGGGAAGAAGGGAGAGAGAAAGAAAGGAGAGAAAGAGGGAGGGAGGAAGGAAGGAGGGAGGGAGGAATGAATGAGGGAGGGAGGGAGGGAGAAATGGAAAGAGGGAGGGCAGAAAAGAAGGAAAAAGGGAAGAAGAGGGGGGAGAGGGAGGAAGGAAGAAATGAAGGAAGGAAGGAGGGAGGGAAGGAAAGAGAGAAGAAGGAGGAGGAGAGAGAAGAAGAAGGATGGAAGGAGGGAGGGAGAGAGGAAAGGAAGGGAGAATGGAGGGAGGAAAGGGGGAGGGAAGGAAGGAAGGAGGGAGGGAGGGAAGAGGAAGGAGGGAAGAAGGGAGAGAAGAAGGAGAGGAGAGAGAAGGAAGGAGGAGGGAAGGAAGGAGGAAAGGAGGGGAGAGCGGGAGGGCGGGAGGAAGGATGGAGGGTAGAAGGGGGACAGAGGGAGGAAGGGAAGAGAGAAGAAGGGAGTGAAGGGGAGGAGGGAGGAGGGGACGAGGAGGGAAGGGACTCTCAGAATTGTGGGTAGCTGCCTCTCTTTGGCTGTCTGCCTGAAAGATTCAGGCTCCATCAAGGGTGAGGCAAAGCTGAGAGCTTGGTTTTGCCTGCAGGGAAAAAGCTGATGGATAATGTTCTCTATTGTTATTATTTTTTTACAAAGGTGTTAGTGACTCAACACCTTCTTTCCTGCAGAAACTGAACAGACAGAGGACTAGCAAAAAACAAAAACCAAACTAAAATAACAAAGCCAAGCCATGAGTATGTGTATGCTCACTGGGTGCTTCCATGTATGCTGTGGCCCCTGGGGCCAATGGCCTGTCGCCAGGATTCCTGAGACGGAGCAGTGACTTAACTCCCACCTGCTACACACACACACACACACACACACACACACACACACACACACACACACACACACACACGATGTAGTCATCCCTACCAGGGCTGTGTTTAGTGTTCCTTCTAGCAAAGCTTTCCTCTCCCAGCCCTCTTTAAAAAGGCCTGCAGCACGGGACTTCAAAAGGGAACAGGGATCGGCAGATTCCCCGCCTGCCCTCTGACCCTTGCCCACCCGGGTCAGTGCCCTGCCTGTCCTTCCTTGGTCCTGAGAAAGCAGGTGCCAGACCCTCCTGGCTCGACTCAACCTTGCTCTGCTTGTTTCCACCTGTGAAGAAGGCTGTTCCTCTGAAGCTGGGCCCAACGTGCAGATCCCTCCTGAAATAATCATAAAAGGATTTATTTCCCTAAGAACATGTTAGCTTATCTAAACATCTGCTACTCCAAAGTGATTACTTGGGAATTTCCAGGTCACACGGGAACAAGCTGGTCTGCTGCTACTGGATAAATTTAGACAAAAACCAGCAGCCAGACCCATCGAGGGGAGGGCAAGTGTTATAAAATCAGTCTGGGACCTAAAAAATGTGAATTTACATACTTTTAAATGCAATTCTTGATTTGGTTTTATTCTTTACTTATTTTTATTTTTTAGTCAGAGTCACTCTGTTGCCCAGGCTGGTGTGCAGTGGCATACTCGTGACCCGCAATAGCCTCGATCCCCTGGGCTCACATGATCCTTCTGCCTCAGCCTCCCATGTATCCGAGACTACAGGTGCATGCCACAATGCCCAGCTAATTTTTTGAATTTTTGTAGAGACAATGTCTCACTATGTTGCCCAGGCTGTTCTCAAGCAATCCTCTCACCTTGGTCTCCCATGTTTTATTCTAATAAATCTATGTTTGGTCTTTCAATTGAAACCTTAGGTAGTAATACAGAAACCACGAAAGTCTTTGAAAAGATGAACTCTCATGTGCCAGCAGCAACTTTTCTGTGAGCGAGAGAAACAGAATTTTTAAAAAATGATTTGGAGAGAAGTGTTTGGGAAGAGATAACAGAATCCAGGAAATATTTATGGTGTGGACAATAGATCAAAGGAAAACCATAATTTAAAAAACACAGGGCATCAAAAAAGAGTAAAGGTAATGCAGAAAGTGACTTAGAAGAAGGGGAGAAGTGATCCCCTAAATATTTTTAGAAAACATTTGGCTTGAAGGAAAGAAAGGAAACGATCACTAACTGAGCACCTACAATGTGCCAAACATTAGGCATAGGCCATCCCACTGAATCCTCAACTGGGATGATTCCACCCTACAGACAGGTTCCCTGCAGCCCAATGAGGCTGGGGAATGTGAGCCGAGAGCAGCTGAGCGAGGGCCTCACCATGGTCTGCTTGCCCAGGTCACCGTGCCACCATGCCTCTGTTTTCAACATTTTTCCGTCAAGCATGATTTAAAATAACAGCAGTGTCATCCTGTCATGTGAATACTGTGGTTCCTAATGCTGAGTTCTAGCCTTGGCTGCAGAGGAGGGAGGGAGATGGGTACCACACGGGGTTCCTGCTCTTCTTCCCAGAGCCCCCCAGCCCCGTCTGCAGGTTGGAGTCTGCTGTGCTGTCCTCTGAGAGCACACGTGTGGGAGGGCCATGGAAGGAGCAGGAGACAGGGAGGAAACCATGTGTCCAGAGCCAACACCCCCACGCTGCCTCGTTCACTATCCATCTTTTGAAATCTGGGCTGAAAGAAGAGACTCCAGTACAGGCCGGGTCGCCCAGGGACGCTGGAAGAGGGGCACAGGGAAGGGTGCTGCTGCTGGGACCAGAGGCCGCCAACTGGCTGTGCGAAACCTTGGCCGATAGGTCGTTTGGTTTGGCCCACACAGTGTGCATTCGCTTGTTTAAACAATTGCCAGCATTTAAAAATGTTTTCAGCAACTATTGGGCATGAGCCAGGCACTGTTTTAGGGACTTGGGATTCATCAAGGAGCCAGACAGACAAAGCTGCTCGCAGAACTTGTATTCTAGTGGGGAGAGACAGACAGTGACTGATGCACATACTGAGTAATTGGCAAACAGTACCTCGCCAGGGAGAGCTGAAGGACTGAAGTCATGGGCAGTAGGAGATCAGGTGGGAGATGGGGTGGCTGTAAGGGGCTCACCGAGGAGGTGGCATTTGAACAAGCCCTTGCAGGCCGTGTGAACATGGGCGGGAGTTGAGGGCAAGGAGGGAATGTTCCAGTGAGGGAACAGCCTGTGCAGTCTCTAAGGAGTGGATACACGTGCTTGTCTGAGGAGTAACTAGGAGGCAAGTAAAGAAGGCATGAGATGTGAAGAGAAATAAGTGAGGGACTGGAAAATGTGGGGCCTTGGACTCTGAGAGAGCCCAGGAACCGCACGAGGTATTGAGCAGAGGAGTCGCCTGACTCTCGACTCGTACCGTAAAGTCACAACTCCTACTTCTTTGTTAAGAACAAACTGGAGGGGAGAAGGGCAAGGACAGACCCGGGCAGCCCGACTGGGGGATTTTAGAAGAGCTGCCCATGAAAGATGATGCCAGTCAGGGAGGTGCCAGCAAAGGTCACGAGAAGTAGGACTGTGACTGTCTCCAAGGTACACACACAAGGTCCATGGAACTGGGTGGGCGAGAGGTGACATGAGGGCTTGAAGATGGCATTGCCATCGGGAACCAGCAGAGCTGCAGGTGGAGAAGGGTTGGCGAGGAGGTCCAGGAGTCCCGGCTCATCCACATTACTGAGCAGTGTCTGTTGGGCAACTCGGCAGAGAGATACCAGGGAGGGTAGGGTCCATGGAGTCACAGCTTGGGTACGCTTCCTGGCTGAAGATAGAAATTTGGGAGCCACTGGCAAGAAAAAGATGTTAATGCCAGGAGCCTGGGTGACATTTCAAAAGAATGATCAAAAGAGGATCCAAAACTTCAATGCTAAGAAATGTGGAAAATAAGGATGCATCGAAATATCTGGACGTCTATCTTCTCCTGAAAAGAGGACAATGTGGCCAGTGTGGATATGCATGGTGTCAGTCAGCTGGGGCTGGACTGGAGGTGTGTCCCCTCCCTGCCCTCCCTCCACCCTCCCTGCCTGACCCAGCTAGATAGGCCACATGTTCTTCCGCTCACCAGCTTCTCCGTTGGGCTGCTTTTGCTCCATCATGTCCCCTGTCTGTATGCCAAAGACATTCAAGTTCACCAGTCCTGGTGTAGACCCATGGTGCCAATGGTACCAGTGTCTCTATCTCCCACTCAGGGGTAGTAACCCCTACCTTGAGCCAATCCAGCTTGAGCAGGCCAGCCTCCTCTTCAGGAGATGCCATTGACCCCCCCCCCCCCCCCCCGCGGAGGGCAGTGGTCACTGCTCTTCCTGCCTCCTCATAAGGAACCACATACAGCTTCATTATTGCTCCTCCACTACTGCTTTCTGGGAAAAGTCAGCTATTTTAATGAATGTGTGCATCATTAAATTGCATTGAGGGAAGCAAACATATGAAACAATAAAGCATCTCCCTTCGTTCCATTTGCCAAAACCTTTCACAGACCTACTGATCCTGTCTTAATTCCAAATGCAATCTCAGACTGTGTAAAGAAACCCACAAAATGGGTTATATCAGAGATCTTTACACCCCACTCTTGTGTTCAATATGGTGAAAAAAAATTAGGGGATCTGGCATATTCCAAAATGACCCAATGGTCATATGAAAA
>NW_007260294.1:556121-582604 GCF_000164805.1 Carlito syrichta | reverse complement strand
CTTCCCTGGAGACCTCAGGGACAGATGAACTGGCTAACACACTCATTTATTGCAAAGAATGACTTCATATTTTGACCTGTCTTTCTATTCAAGAACTCCATGGATCTCCTCCCTCAATCTTGGTCAACTTTGAAATAGCAGCAAACATTGTGGAAATGATCACATGGAGGGCTAGGCACAGCTGCAGAGAAGGACAGGAAAACCAAGAGGAGAAGGGTGGGGAGTAACCAGAACGAGGCATCCAGTGACGTCAGAAGGGTCGAGGCCCAGGCATCCATCATGCCTTCACAGCAGCCTCGGCGTGTGTATTCACTGGAAAAGTAAAAGCAATACATTTAGTTTTGAGCCTGACGGTTCACTCAGAGTGTAGCTCCGTGCGTTGAGTGAACAGGAAATGGAAAATGAGGCAGAACTTCAGAGGAACGTGCAGGGCTGTGAGGTTTTGTGTGTGGAATTCTTTTTCCATCTAGGACTGCACATCACACTCCTGCATGGAGAATCTGTGCTCGCTGGTCCAACGGTGAGACAATTCCAAGGGAGAGATGGGTTGGCCAATCAACAAACATGCTGAATGTCCGCTTTGGGGTTAATTCTTTAGGCCAGTTGAAACATAAAACGGAATTGCAGTCGGGATTTGCAGTCATTCTCAAAATGAACTCACAAGGGGTGTGAGCTGGGAAGGAGGATGTGGTCATCAAGCTGGACCCTCCTGCTTGCCACATGACCACCTGCTCATTGAAAGAGAAATGGTCACCACATTTTGGGCATCTGCCTCCTTACACCTCCCCTCTGAAAAAACACCATTTCTTAGATGTGTGCCTAGCAGAGGTGTTTCTTGTATCCTAGTGCCAGACCCTTTGTTTTCCCCATTGGCTGTTTTTATTGCATTTGCTGCTTCTGCTTTTCTTGGGAACTGATCTCCAGCAATTGGTAAATGGTTCCTATAGCAACAGTTGTCAGGTGAAACTTCCCCCCACAGTCCCCATCTCTCCAGTCCCACCTCAATGTTTCCTGGCTTTTTAGTATTTTACGTGAATGTTTGGATGAAATCTCCCACAGAGAGATTTTAAAACTTATTCACTAAACTTACCTTTCCCATGTTTAATGGACATTGAAAGTTACAGGATAGTTTTTTGTTGTTGTTGTTTTGAGGTGGGATCTTACTCTGTTGCCCAGGCTGGAGTACAGTGGCATGATCATGGCTCATGGCAGCCTCGACCTCTTGGGCTTAGGTGATCCTCCTGCTTCTGCCTCCTGAGTATCTGGGACAACAGGTACACGCCCAGCTAATTTTTTAATTTTGTGTTGAGACTATGTTGCCTAGGCTGGTCTCCAGCTCCTGGGCTCAAGCAATCCTCCTGCCTCATCTTCCCAAAGTGTTGGGATTACAGACATGAGTCACGGCGCACATGAATTTTACACTCATGAATTCAACAGTTATGTCTACTTATATTTGTAGCCACTGCCACACCTTGGTATAAAGAGCTCTATATGTTTTATATGTGTTCCAATCCTAGCTTAATTAAGCACTCATCAGAGACCATCTAGTGTGGTGGTGAAGATCTGGTGCCAGACTAGCGGGAATCAGATCTCAGCTTGGCTGCTGTGAGATAATCTGCTTAGCTTCCCCATGTGTGAAGCACTCTTCCTATAGAGTTGTCATGAGGATGAACTAAGCTGACATACATACATTACGCATAATTTACAAATCCGTTGGTTCTAATAACCCCTCCCAGCCATTGCCTTTCCACGTCAAAATCCTAATGTAAAATACAACTAACCTAGCATGGAGATTGTAAGTTGCTTCAGCCATCCTAGTTGCTCTGCCATTTTTGTGTCCACACTGGACTTCACAAGGTACAGGGGCCAGAACTAAATTCAACAAATGATGGCGTCCTAACTTTTTTTTTGAAATAAATATTCGCCAGGAAAGCCAACAACAAAAGACAACAGCAGACTCCTATAAGTGCACAGATTTGCAGACCTTGTTCTGCAGACACAGGTCTATCTCTCCTTTCGCCCTTGGGGGCTAGGTGGCAGTGCTGGGGAGCTGGCCAGGAGTCCCCTGACCTCACCATGGCTGAGTTGAATTCTAAACAAAGACTCTCCAGACGTGGGCCAAAGTACATTTGGATTGGGACTGCTTCCAACTTGGGAAAGCTATTCAGTCCTTTCCAGAATCTACTTCCAAGTCTTTCACCAGCTGAATTGATTTGCATCGATTTTCATGCAGGGTGGGTTAGAGAACATTTTTTTCCTCTTGGAATAGGCCTCTACTAATACCCAAGTCCCCCTTGATGGCAATAGTGTCCCCATTCCCGTATGGTCAACCACAGTCAAAAATATTAAATGGAAGATTCCAGAAATAAACAACTCCTAAGTTTTAAGTCATGTGCTACTTGAATGTCATGCTGGAATCTCATACCATCCTGCTCTGTCCTGCTTGGGATAGGAATACTCTCTTGCCAGGGTCTCCATGACACTCTCCTGCTGGTCACCTAAGGGGCCATCTTGGCGAGAAGACCCAGGGTCACGGTATTATAGAGCCTGTGTTCAAATAACCCTCAGTTCACTTAATAATGATCCACAGTGCAAGAGCAGTGATGCTGGCATACTATTATAATTGTTTTCTTCTTCTTCTTCTTCTTCTTTTTCTTTTTTTTGAGTTGGAGTCTCACTCGGTCGCCCAGACTGGAGTGCAGTGGCCGCTCCTGGCCACCGCAGCCTCGCCTGCTGGGCTCTGGTAATCCTTCCACCTCAGGCTTCCGAGTAGCCGGAATTACAGGCATGCGCTACCACGCCCAGCTGATTTTTTGATTTACTGTAGAGATGAGGTCTCGCTGCCCAGGCGGGTCTCAAACCTGCGGGCTCAGGCAATCCACTCACCTCAGTCTCCCAAAGGTGCAGGATTACAGGCTGAGACACCGAGCCGGCTTCTTCTTCTTCTTATTCATTGTTGTTAATTTCTTGCTGTGCCTAATTTACAAGTTAAACTTTATCCTAAGTATATATAGAAAAAAACCATAGTATCTCCAGGGTTTGGTACCATTTGCAATTTTAGGCATACACTGGGGGTCTTGGAGCACATCCCCATGGATAAATAGAAACTGTGAATAGAAACCTACTTAAGCCAGCTTTAAGTAAATTAGATTTATACAGGACACGAGGGCAAAAAGTAAGGGCAGACTGTTCAGGCACCAGCTAGCTATGGCTGGAAGGGTTTCAGGTCATCCTTCTAGCAGCCAGACCACCACGGCAAGACCACGTCCCCTGAGGCCACGCCTGCCTTGAGGCGGGAAGACAGCCATGTCCATACACAACAGGCTCGAGCGGAGGACCCAGCAAGGGTGGAGATAACATTGGGAATGACCATGAGAAAAAGACTTCTTTAATTTTCACAGATATTTTTCATCCAAGCCCAGAGCTGCATCATTAAGATAACCGTGGGGCTGACTTCTCTCACACACCAGAATTGAAGTGCAACCCAGGAACAAAGTAGGCTGCATACAACGCTGCCTCCAGATCCACTCTGGGTTCTGGTCTGACAGTCGGGGGCCATTATCTTATAGGCACATTTGCACCATTTTCTCATAATGTGTTATCATCTCACAGCCGCCTGTGTGGGGCGTATTGACCATTTTCCTGCCTTCTTATATGGCCAAGACACTCCCTTGCAGTTTACTCTTACAGCCTCAGCATGTCACTGCACAGAAGGGTGTGTGCAAAACTTCATTCTAGCAGACATTATTTTCAGAGCACTTATAACAAAGTAAGATGGATCTGGCACTGATTCCTGGTATTGATACGTTTCCATACATTAGTCTTCTCAGCCTCGGTCCCTCCTTCCCTCTTTCCCTGCCTCCCTCTATCAGCAAGTGTCCATGAAGCATCTGTTAAGTGCCAGAAACTGTTTGAGGTGCTGAGGATACCTCAGTGAACCAAACAAATTAAAACCTCAGCTCTCATGGAGTTTAGATGTTATCGGTGAATCACTCAGTTTCATGATTTGAGCTAGTTCTTCAACAATGATGTGTTTTCTCTCAAACCCATAGCATTTATCTCAAATTGGAAGGGAACCACTTTCCTGTGTTTTATGTTTCATTTTGATAGAGTTTAGAATACTGAATCTGCAAAAATGAAATAGAATGTTCATCTTTTTTGGAAGAGGAAATATTTAAGGCAAAATTAATTCATTGAACAACAATTTGGGGGGTATCTCTGAAGAACATAAATGAAGAAATTCTAGCTCTTACATTTAAGAACTTTATAATTCAATTGAACAAAGTAGACAAACGTGTCTGTAGTCCCAGTTACTCGGGAGGCAGAAGAATTGCCTGAGCCTAGGAGGTGAAGGCTGTGGTGAGTTATGATGGCGCCACTGCACTCCAGCCTGGGTGACAGAATGAGACTCTGACTCAAACAAACGAACAAACAAAAAATAGTAGACAAACTGGGCAATAACAGTAGTTAGCAGCCCCCACCTCTTACACTGTGACTATGCCATCCACAGCTGCCCACAGTTGGACCCACTGGACTTCCAGCAGCTAGTTTGGGAACACCTCACACCTCAAGTCACATTTACCCATTCCGTAGGCATCCCTTGCATTGTGAGTCAGCGTTCCACACAGCTGGCCTTCCCAGTAAGATCTTGGCTTTGGACTTGGCATCTGAGTCCCTGATCTCAACCTCTGGGTAATGTTCCACCCTACTTCTGGGCATCTGCCCTGTTTCTCCTCTCAGCACACATTGAGCATTTACCTAAATCTGACCTCATGTCAGGTGCTGGGATACAAAGATGATAAAGGAATTGCCTCTGCCCTGGTGGGCTCAGAGTCTAATAAGGAGACATACCCTTAAAGGTAACAAGTGAACCAGACATCAACACTGACGATGGCATGTGGGAAATAGAGGGAAGAATTCACAGAGTGTGTGCCCAAGAACACCCCCAGGGAGGAGTGAGAACCTACTATGGGCCAAGGAGAAGGGCATGTCAATCCTAGGGAAGTGCATGCACAGAGGCACAGAGGTTTGCGAACCCACCCCAGCACCCCACCCAGAGGCTAGAGGCTCTCACCACACAGAATGTGTGACTTGGGACTCTGCTGCCCAGCATCACCACTCTCCCCACCTGTTGGCACAACCCACTGCTTTTGTTTTGTTTTTTAAATTGGGATCTTTCGGCATTTTAAAAATAGTTTTATGGAAACATACCATAATTTGCCCATTTAAAGGGCACAGTTCAATGGTTTTTCAAATATTACAGAGCCATTGTCATAATCTTGGCTGTCTTAGAACCTTTGCATCGTTCCATAAGGAAGCCTTGTATCCATTAAGATTCCCTTTCTGCTCTCCCTCCCTCACACACAGCCCAGGCGACCATGAGTCTATTTCCTTTTTTTTTTTTTTTTCTTTTTTTGAGTAGGAGTGCAAGGGCAGATTACGGCCATTGCAGCCTTGACCTGCTGGGCTCAGGTGATCCTTCTGCTTCAGCCTTTCAAGTAGCTGGAACTACATGCACGCGCCACCAAGTCCAGATTTTTTATTTATTTATTATAGAGTTGAGGTCTTGCCACGTTATCCAGGCTGGTCTCAAAGCCCTGGGCTCAGGCGATCCTCTCTGCTCCACATCCCAAAATGCTGGGAATACAGAAATGAGCCACCATGTCTGGCTTGAGTCTGCTTTCTGTCTCCAAAGATCTGGACATTTTATATAAATTGAATCATACAATATGTGGTCTTTTGTGATAGACTTCTCTCACTTGGCGTGATGTTTTCAAGGTCCATTCCTGTTGTAGCCTATATCAATACTTCATTCCTTTTTAATACAGAATAATATTCCCAGTGTCTGGATATACCACATTTTGTTCATCCATTTATCCATTGACAGGCATTTAGCTACTTTTTTGCTATTGTGAATAATACTACTATGAGCATTTGTGTCAAGTTTTTTGTGCATAAATGTTTTCTTGGGTCTTGGGCCTAGACCTAGGAGTTAAATGGCTGACTTACATGGCAACTTTGTATTTCACTGTTTGCATAACTGTCATGTATTTACCAAAATAGCTGCTGAAATGTTTCTAGCACAGCTACCAGCCTTAGGTTGCTTGTCTTTGAAGGAGGTCAGGAAATGCCACCCCAACATATGGTACTTTAGCACATTAAGCCCGTATCAGTTGAAAAACAGCAAATGCAGGGAGAGGCTTTTTCTGAACACCCCTTGTCTGCCTAAAGACAGGTTCTCGCAGTTGTCATAAGTCTCAACCCACCTTAGGAATTTCATGCACCAGGGAAGTTTGAGTCATCACAAGGGAGGAGACGGGGAATTGATACCACCCCCAGAAAAATTTTGTCACTAACCACCTTCTCATCCATCTATTCTTCTAAGAACTCTTTCTTTTTTCCTGAAAATCATTTACTCTCCCCTGAGTGATCTTCATCTCTCCCTCCCTTCTTCTATCAATACGATATATAAGCTCTCAAGTCTCACTGCTTCTTTGAGTATTCACCTTTTTTTCCATGATGGCTTTGCGCATGCAATCTTAAAAATTAATATGTCTGTATACCTTTTCTCTTGTTAATCTGCCTGTTGACAGTTTATTTGATAGCCCCAACTATCAACCTAGGAAAGCAGAGGGAAAGTCTGTCCTCTTTTATAGCAGCTAGGAAAGAAGAGACAAAGTAGGTTAAAGGGCTGGCCAGTCATCCACTACAGCCATATCATGGGGTATTAACCCAAAGTTACATGAGTGATAGAGGCAGTTTTTCTTGGAGTTAAGAGGAAGGAGAGATAGTGGTGAGCTGTAATAAGTCACATTCACAAAGAAAAAAAGTAGGTCTGGAAAGTGAGTAGAGTTCGGATATCTGTAGAGGAAGAAAATGAAAGGTCTCAGAGACAAGTTCGATGAGTATTGGGTGTACTTGTTTATTTTGTAAGAACTTTTGGGTCAGCCTAACCTGCAAAGAGATCACAGAATCCCCTTTTAAGCAATTTGATCCCATTATACCCATGAACAACTCTGACCAAGTGAGGAACTGTCCATCCAGTGCAAGCTGACCCAACTCTGTTGTAATATAAGTTACTACTTTGTTTACACTACTGGGTCCTACATTGATCAGACCTACTACCTAAAAGCCAATTTATGACTCTTAGGTTTTGCTAGATATTTTTCCAAGCACATTTCTATGATGACAGGAAAAAACCTCTTTTTTTCTTTCACCTCCTCTTCCCCAAAATTCATACTACAATTTCTAGCATATCTTTAATTCATTACGTATCATTTGTTTGTCAAAATAATGACCACCACCAATAAGCATCATTGCAGCATTGTATGACTATATAGCACCATACAGTTTATAAAGCAGCTCCAAATACATTCTTATTGCTGCCTCTGAGACAGGCAGGGCATATATTACGAGGCTCAGAACAATTAATAGACTTGCCCAGACATTGTACTGGTTGACTGTAATCCTAATTCTGCTCCAGGAAAATTGTAAGTTTATCCATAAAAAAACTTCCTGGCACCTGATTATGTGCATCCTTCCAGGATAGGCACAGAATGAGCCACTGTGTCTTCCTCCTTCTCCAGGTTAAGTCTTCAAGCATTTCATTAGCCCTTAGCTAACCCAGTCCTTGATCCCACCCCTGCCACCAAACTAGGAAACAAGAAGCCCAAAGCTGGAGAAATGTTAGTTTCCATCCAGTGAGAGGTGCCCAAACCAGCTACACATTAGAATGACCTTGTAATTAATAACTTACAAATCCTTAGACCCATCTTTAGACCTGTGGAATCAGAATCTTTGGAGTTGGGGGGTGGCGAGGTTATAGCTTTTTTGACTTAAAAAATTAAAACTGTTTATAGAGAAATGTACAGAAAGTAGTATAACAAAATAAATGTACCTACAAACTAAAATGAGCAAATCTCATGGTTGGAGAGAGGAAAACGTTTGCTTTAATGGGAAACCATGCATAGTTCAGACTCTAGAGGGGTCTCTTGGGGTTATTAGATGCTGACTTTATGCAACTATTTTACAACTCTGTGTATTATAGATAAATGATAGCAATGCAAAATAATTCTTATCTATAGACAGATAAATTATATCCCTTCTGCCCCAGAAAAACGTTTGCACACATTTTAATATTCTTGGTCTATAAATGTATCTATTCATGAATTATTGTTTGAACCTGTTGTAACATCTGCCCAGTTCCTTCATTAAGTTGAAGAAAATCTGTAACACATGTTCATTTTATGTCCCTGTAAAAGTCATGATTTTATACATTTTTTTAAATTCTCTTCATAATTTTCTTTTTAATTTTATTTTTGATTAAAAAATAATTATATATACATTGTGGAATGATCAAATTTGTCTAATTAACATAGCCATCATCTCAAATATTTATCATTTCTTTGTGGTGATAACATTTAAAATCTTCTTTTTATTGTATATTTAAAAATATACAATACATCATTATTAACTATAGTCTCCATGTTGGGCAATAAATCACCAGAATGTATTCCTCCTGTCTAACTAGAACTGTGCACCTTTCGACCAATGTCTTCTCTTTCTCTGTCCCTCCCACACCATACCCCAGCCTCCAGTAATCACTGTTCTCTCCACTTTGATTTTTTTAGATTTCACATTAAGTGATATTATATTTGTCTCTCTGTGCCTGGCTTATTTCATTTAGCTTAATGTCCTCTAGGTCCATCCATATCGTCACAAGTAACAGACTTTCATGCTTTTAGAGGTTGAATGGTATTCTATGTTGTACATATGCATCACATTTTAAAAACCCATTCCTCCACTGATGGGTATTGGGTTGTTTCTATATCTTAGGTATTGTGAATAATGTTGTAGTGAGCACAGGCATAGAGATACTTCTTTGACATACTAATTTCAATTCCTTTGGCTATATTCCCAGAAGTGGGATTACTGGATTGTATGGTAGTTCTATTTTTAGTGATTCAAGGAAACTTCATACTGTATCCCAAAGGAGCTGTACCATAACAGTATACAAGAGCTCTTTTTTCTCCACAGTCTTGTCGACACTTGTTACTGTTCATCTTTTTTTATATAACAGTCAATCTAGCAGATAGGAAATGATACCTCATTATAGTTTTAATTTGCATTTCTCTGGTGATTAGACTTGGAACAATTTTTCACGTATCTGTTAGTCATTTGTATGTCTTTTTTTGAGAAATGCCTATGTAAGTCCTTGACCCATTTTTAATAGATTTATTTATTTATTTAATTTGATTTATTTTGGTAGAGACAAGATCTCACTATGTTGCCCAGATTGGTCTTGAACTACTGATCTCAAGTGATCCTCCACTTCCCCCCCAACCCCGCTCACCCCCAAAGCGCTAGGATGACAGGCGTGAGTCACTGTGCCTGGTTTATTTGTTTTCTTATTATTGACTAGTTTGAGTTCTTTGTATGTTTTGGATATTAGCCCTTTTTCTCATATATGAATTGAGAATATTTTCTCCCAATCCGTGAGTTGTCTCTCGCTCTGTCAGTTGTTTCACTTGCTTTTTAGATGGATGCAATCCTATTTGTCTATTTTTGCTTATGTTGCTTGTGCTTTTAAGGTCTTATCCTAGAGGTTACTGCCCAGACCAATGCCACAAGCTTTTCCCTTGTTTTCTTCTAGTCATTTTACAGTTTCAGATCTTATATTTAATTCTTTAATTCATTTTGGAATGATTCTTGTGTCTTAACTTCATCTTCAGATTAAAATTAATCCTTACAAAAAGGTTACAATATACTAGATTTTTCCTTCTGGTCTTATTTTCCTCCTCTTCTCCTCTCTTCAGAGGCAACCATTATCATAAATTTGGTATTGATCAAAGTCATAGTTTTATAATTTTCTTAAAAATATACATACTCAATAATAATATATGGTATTAAGTAATTTTTAAAATAGGCTAAGGAGTATAAAAATGTGACATTCTGCACCCTTTAAACTCAACCATAAATACTTGAGATTTCTTCATGCTGATCCAAATAATCAATGTCTTTAACTGTTAGTGGTCTAGTTGGCTTTTCTATTTCTTGAGACTAATTTTATAATTTATTTTTCTAGAAACATATCCATTTCATTTGCTTCCAATTTTCTGACCTCAAGTCTTTCAGTTTTCTAACTTGATACTTTTAAACTGTATATTAATTATTCCCATGGTTTTCACTCCTCAGTTTATTTTTATCTTCTCTATGTTTTATTCACATATTTTCTTCCTTTTCTTAAGAACAAATGGTTATTCATACTAATTATTTCTATTATCCTTGTGGTGTTGATTTTTTAATCTTTTTACCTTTTATCTGTTAGCATCTTATTTCCTTCCTTCTACTCTACTTTCTTGTTTAGGTTATTAAGTACTTAACTAATTTACTTTCGATGTTTCCTATTTTTAAAATAAAGACCTTAAAGTTTTGTTCCCAATCCACCTTAGTTTGATTTTTCATGTTTGAGATGTACTGTTTCATTGTTGTTTGATTCTAATATTTTGCCTTTTTTTGGTTTTGATATCTCTCTTAACACTATGAGCATATTGTCTACTTTGCAAAGATATGAGTTGACATTTTGTTACTACTCTGTATGACAGTTCTAATTTAAGTGCATTGTTGTTAGGAAATATGACATATATCATACTGAAGCTTTAAAATGTTTAGGAGCCGGGCTCAGTGGCTCAGCCTGTTATCCCGCTCCTTGGGAGGCTGAGGTGAGTGGATTGACTAAGCCCACCGGTTCGAGACCCACCTGGGCAACTTGGCGAGACCTCATCTCTACAATAAATCAAAAAAATTACCCGGGTGTGGTAGCGTGCGCCTGTAGTTCCAGCTACTTGGAAGGCTGAGCGTACCTTTGTACGTTCTTTGATGCTTTTGTCTCACTGCTCTTAGAATTCTTTCCTTCATATTAACTTTGCCTAACCTGATGACTATATCCCTGGGAATGACCTTTTTGCAATGAATCTCCCAGGGATTCTTTGGGTTTCTTGTATCTGGATGTTTAAATCTCTGTCAATGCCAGGGAAGTTTTCCTCAATTATTTCTTCAGATAGGTTTTTCAAGCCTGTTGCTTTCTCGCATTCTTCAGGAACACCTGTGATTCTTAGGTTTGAATGTTTTATATAATCCCACATTTCTTGGAGACTTTGTTCAGTTCCTTTAATTCTGTTTCCTTTCTTATTTCCTGATGTGTTAATTCAAAAGCCTTGTCTTCAGATTCTGAGATTCTTTCTTCTATGCGTTCTAGTCTACTCTTCCATTGCATTTGCACTTCCCTAAATGAGTCTTTCATTACCAGAAATTTCATTTTTTAAAAAATGTCTGTCTCTTTAGAAAGTTGTTCATTCATGTCCTGAGTGGTTCTTTGTTTGTTTTGTTTTTTTTTTAATTTCTGTATGCTGATTTTAAAGTTTCTCCTAGAACTCACTGGGCAATTTTATAGTCAATTTTTTGAATTCTATCTCTGAGATTTCAAAGATTTTATTTTGATTAGGGTCCATTGCTGAAGAGTTAGTGTGGTCTTTGGGGGTATTGAAGTCTGTTTTTTTAATATTGTCACAATTATTTTTCTGGTTCCTTCTCATTCTTATAGACTATATTTTCTTATTTGAGGTTGACAGGGGGCTGATGTAAGCACTGTAAGGCTCCCTTGGTTATATATAGCCTTGGTGTGGTTTGTTTCTCAATTGCTAGCTGTGGCAGTGCTGTTCTAGGTATCTACACAGGCTCGCATAGCCTGAGTGCCCAGGGTGACTTGGATAGTGGTGTCAACTGGGGCCTGGGATCATACCTTCCCAAAGGTTGAGGTATTCTATCGAATGTGATTTGACTGTGCCAGTTGACCTTTCGTCAGGAGGTGGCACTTGTGGGAGAAAGTCAGCTGTTATGATGGCTGTGGGCTTTCTGCTTTACCTGTATTGCTCCAAGGATGTGCCCAACTGACTTAGGCAATAGGCAGGCTGCGGAGATGACCCAAGTTCCCTGTCTGTTTTGAGACTTCCAGCGGGGTGCAGGTGGAAAAGCACTCAAGCTCCCTGCCTCTGTGTACAATCAGCACCCCAGTGGGGGTTGGGAAAAAGTCCTCATCCTCTAGGTAAGGCTGCCACGTTGTGCAGAGTCTACTCAAATGAGTTTACATTGGGATTTGCTAGGGCAATGAGTCCCACTCAGCCTCAGGCCATCTGCGTTCAGAATGTGAAAGTATGGTTGGCCCCAAGTCTTCTCATGGGATCCCAGAAACTGCTACAGTGGAATTTACCCTTGGGGCAAATGGAAGCATCAAGTCTTCCTTTTCCTTCCCAGGTTGGCTAGAAAGGAGCTGCCAGTGAGGGCTGAGTTCCTAGGAAATGGCAGCTGGAGCCACTTAAGGCTTTTATTTCCTGGACGGCTCCACATGGGTTTTGGTAGAGCTTGGCTGTGGGTTGGGCAGTTTCCCATGAAGGACTGGAGTCCTGTGAGACTTGGTGGGCCTTCAAAGTTTGTGGAAGGAGCCCAGAACTCCTGAATTTTGCCGCTCACCTTACCCTGCACCCGGAGGCTGCTCATGGTTTGTGCTTTGAATCATGAGTTAGGCCTAGTTACAACCCAAGCTGATCTATTCTCCTCTTCTCTGCACTTTGGATCCTATCACTTCTCTGGTGAGCCATGAGGTTTGCTACTGGTCTTGTTCCTCTCTGGGTACTGAGAAAACTCTCTACTATGATTCACTCTGTGGGAGAAATATTCTAGTTGCTTCAAAAAATTAGCCGGGTATGGTGACCTGTGTCTATAGTCCCAGCTACTGGGGAGGCTGAGAAGGAAGGATAGCCTGAGTCCAGAGTGAGGCTGCATGAGCCATGATTGTGCCACTGCACTCCAGCCTGGTGACAGGGAGATTCCAACTAAAAAAAAAAAAAAGTATTGTAAGGTGGCCTTGGGGACAGGACAATGTAGAGGCAAAATGGACAAAACGGCTGAGCTTTCTCCATTGTGAAGACTGAGTGTTCTCAGCCTGACTGTGTATTTCCAACTTCATTAATTTTGTAATATCAGTCATTCCTGTCCCAGTGCTTCCTTAGTCCATCCCCATCAAAGACACTGCTACAGGAACTAATGAATGAGTGGACAAAGACCCTATGGAATCAAGTGTAGGTGTTAATCAGACATCATTGAATAGATATGCATTATTTCAATGAAAAGCACTCAAAACTATTAGCAAATTAATTTGGATTTTAAGGGCTTCTAAGCACAAGAAATTCAGATTCTCTTCTTTTAAAACAAATTCTCTAAGAATTCCTAAATTTGGCCTGTCTTCCCTGGCAGCTAAATATATTGCTGATATCAAAGAGAACTCTTTGCCTTCTCCCCTCTGGCTCAGGTGCAGAGTCTCAGTTCTGAAATGCTGTGTAGAACAAGTCTAGCTTTTAGTGGCAAAAAGACCCCCAGAGTAAGCAAAGGGACATGACCCGTCCCCCTGAGAGGATTACTTGTCTTGGTTGTGAACCAGGTATCAGGAGAAGTGCGCCAGTAAGTGCTGATGTCACCCCACTGGGTAGGGCCGCATGGAGTCCTTGCCGTAACTCGGGCTAGACAGTCTGCTATCTTCGTTGTGTCTGTTGATGTTGTCTTATCTTTACGGGAAAAGGAAGCACACCAGCCTCCCAGTAAAGGCCTTTGGATTAAACTCTTTGAAGGAAACTGGCCTCACCTAATAAACTCACCAGAACATAAAAGGACATGAAAAAAATAAAATAAAAATAATGTGCTAGTCAGTTCAATAAATGCCCGAAGCTGACCTTAAGTCAAATAAAAGGCAGGAAAGGATGTCTTATTTCCAAGTTATGAGATACACAGTGATGAGAAAAAAATGTCCTTGTCTCTGAATCACTGGGGAAAATATAGTCAATTCAGGAGAAGTCAGCTGGCCAGACTAGAGTCCCCAGCGGCAGTTTCTAAATATAAGGTATCATTTTGCTTTCTGTCTTCTTCCAAAATTGATGGATGTTCCACATAGCAAGGGGCTAGGTACTTTTGCCTTCCTTGCAGCTAGCAGGACAGCACCCTGTGAGAGCCCCTCATTTTAGCAATCAGACAACCGAGAACACCAGTCGTCCTACTGGCTCCTCAAGAAGTCAATGCCATGGAAAAGTGGAGAGTAAGGAGAACATTTTTTCTAGGGTAAAAGCAGACTTACTAAAAGCAATAGCCAAATACAATGTATGATCCTTCAATGGACCCAGTTTGAACAAAGCAGCCCTAAAAAACCTCTGAGAACAGTGGGAGGAATTTGAATATAAACTGTATGTGGGATGATATTAGGGAATGAGTGTGGGTTCTGTTTGGTGTGACCACTGTACGGCCTATCTGCAGATTATTTTGTTGGTGCTGGGTAACTCAGTTATTAAAAGGCTGTGTTAGTTCCTGGAACTGCCGTAACACACTGTCACAAACTGGTTGGCTTAAAACAACAGAAATGTATTCTCTCAAAGATTTAGAAAGCAGAATTTTGACAGAGACCCAGGTGTTGCAGGGCTGCCTTTTCTGGTGTCTTTCCAGTGTCTGTGGGCCCAGCATCCTTCCACTTGCGGCTATGTGGCTCATCTCCACCTCCCCATCATGTGACCTTCCCTGCTTCTATGCTGATAAGTCTCCCTCGACCTTTGTCTTTTTTTTTTTTGAGTTGGAGTCCTACTCTGTTACCCAGGCTGGAGTGCAGTGGCATGCTCATGGCCACCATAGCTTCTACCTGCTGGGCTCAGGCGGTCCTTCTGCCTCAGCCTTCCAAGTAGCTGGAACCACAGGCATGCACCACCACACCCGGCCAAATTTTTTGTAGAGATGAGGTCTCACCAAGCTTTGAGGGGCAAACATGGTTTGGTCCAGGCTGGTCTTGAACTCAGCCAAACCTCTTGCCTCTGCCTCCCAAAATACTGGGATCACAGGTGTGTCTTATGATGACACTTGTTATTGGATGTAGGGTCTACCAGGACAAGCCAGAACAAGGTCTCGCTCTCAAGAGTCTCAAGTAAATTACATCCACAGAGATCCTTTTTCACATAAGGTGACATTCCATCTTTTAGTATATAAGGTAATATTCACAGGTTCTGGGGATGAGGACATGGTAATACATTTTGGGGACCAGACTACCATTCCCCCTCCTACAGGGATGAAGTATAGGGATACCTGAAATTTACTTTAAAATGATGCAATAAAAATAAATGTGGACAAAATGAATATGATTAATGGTTGATAAATCTAGGTGTTAGGTATATGGGTGTTTGCTGTAATTTTTTTTTGCTTGCAATGTTTATAATAAGCCAAGTTAAAGTCCCTCATTTTTCAGGAGAGTCTCATTTGTGGAGCTATTTTAGTGTAGAGGTTGCCAGCATGGGCTCTGGGGACAAAATGCCTGGGTTTACAGTCTGCCAGGTTTGACTGATTAGTTGTGGGATGTTGGGTCACTTTATGTAGTTTTAAAATCTATAAAATGGGGATAATAATAATACTCATTAGGTGCTTGGCACATTTCCAGGACCTGACAGATATATGTGGTTCCATTATTATGCCGGGTCACTCAGGTTCGGCCTGAGCTAAGAGAAGCACTTTCAGACAGGAGACATGGGGGTCCTTGCTGTGTGTGTTTAGAAGAGGGAAACAGGAAGAGATGTAAGCTGGAAGGCAGCTACACAGGACACAGAGACACAAGACAGGCTTGCGGCAGGGACTGGGACACAGGGAGACTCTGGAAGCAAGACACTTGCAGACTTTTGGCACTCCCTGAACAGCTGTGGCTTGGTGCCCATTTCTTGGCCACGATGCTGAAGGAATGAGAGCACATCCCACGATTTCCTATCAGAGCTAGAGTTGCTTCCGTGATGAGTGACCGCCATCCACCTGAATGGAAATGCTGCCTCCCAGGATGCCATCTCTGCTCGGGCATGTATGTCAGAGCAACTCCCCCGGCCTCCTGAGGAGGCTGCTGCCACCAGAACACTGGGGGAGGCTGGGTGTGAGCAGCCCTGAGGCCCTCTTGCTCCAGCGTGAGTGGAGCCACCCTGCTGGGGTGAGCCTGTGGCTGCTGCCCGCTCCTCCTATTCCCTGGTATCAGCGCATCTCCAAGAAGTCACACTTGATCTTTAGGATGTCATTTCAATTTAGATGATGGCATGAAGGCTTGTACTTTTCCTCATGTCTCACTCTGCATTATGCTTTCCCTCAGCCTCTTGCTGTCACCAAACATGTGCTAGAGGAGGAACAAAAGGAATTAAAGAATAGCTGGGCCCAGGAACCTACACCTACACTCCCAGCACTTAGGGAGGCTGAGGCAGGAGGATTGCTTGAGCCCAGGAGGGCGAGACCAGCCTGGGCAACATAGCAAGACCTCCTCTCTCCAAAAAAATCAAAAAAATTAGCCAAACCTTGTGGTGTGTTTCTGTAGTTCCAGCTATTTGGGAGGCTGAGGCAGATGGATTCTCTGAGGCCAGGAGGTTGATGCTGTGGTGAGCTGTGATTGTGCCACTGCACTCCAGCCTGGGCAACAGGGTGAGACCTGACTCTAAAATAAAAAGAAAAAAAAAAGAGAAGACAAGAAAGAGTTGCAACAAAAATGTGAAGATGGAGCCAGCAAGGGTCAAGGGAGCAAGTAAGGTCCCTTCGTACACATACAGCTGCCAAAAGCCCTTTTGTCAAGCAAGTATTTGGAATGACTCCCTTGTGTTGTCACTTTCTGCTAAGTGAATTAAAATGATAAACAAAATAACAAATCTCGGCGTTTAGAATCTAAGTAGAAAGACTGAAGACAGTTGTGGAAACAGTGTTACTAAAATTTCAGCGGACAAATCATCTGCAGATGTGATGACCCTGGGACTCAGTTTTCCTGACCAGCTTCCAGGCGATGCAGGGGATGCTGGACCACAGACCACACATTGATTTGTAGAGGAATAAACTATATATATAATTTTCTTTATTTTAATAGCTTTGAGGGGCACACATGGTTTTTGGGCCCACAGCTGTTTTGCATAGTGGTAAGGGAGTCTGGGCTTTAAGGGTACCTGCTACCCCACCTGTGTGCATTGTACCTGATAGGTGATTTTTCATTTCTCCATTCCCCCGTCCCCAGTTTCCAATGTCCTTATGCCATTCTCTGTGCCTTTGCAGACTCTAAACTTAGCTCCCACTTATAAGTGAGAACACATGGTATTTAGTTTTCTCTTCCTGCATTTATTTGGGATGATGGGCTCCAGTTCCATCCAAGTGAGCATCAGTTCTTAAATTTGCCAACACTTTGGACTTGCCAGGGGTGTACAAAATAAAACCAATGCCCCAGAGATTCTTATTCTTAAGTGTGACATAGGCATCAGAATTTATAAAAGCTCCCTGGTGGTTCTCATATTCAGCAAAGTTGAGAACTGCTAGTAAAGAGGTTGTTGATGTTCTTAAAGTCTTGGAGGGCCAGATGCGAAGTGCTTGGCTCAACACTGAGTGGCTCTACTGGCTGAATGTTAGAATTTTCTGGAGAGTTTTTAAATAATAACACTGCCTAGGACCCACTCCTGGTAGTTCAGATTTAATTGGTTTATATTTCAAATCTCAGCTGATTCTTAGAGGCATCCGGGTTAAAAATCACTGTGTGAGATATTCCAAGAAGGAACTGGAAACACCTTTGTCATAGGAAGCACAGTCATAGCTTTCAGGGAGAAACTATGGAGGTTCTAAACACACATATAGAGGGCAGCAATGCTTGCTTTGGTATTTTGTAACAAATTTAACTTTTTGGAAGATGATGGCTGGGGTTGGAGCGGCACAACACGTGGGTTTGGATTAACACATTCACATGTAAACACCCCTTCAAGCTCCTCATTTGCAGAGTTAAAAATAGCACAGTGTTTTGCACATAGTGGGTACAAGATCAATATTTAATGACCTACCACATCAAGGCGAGATGATGACCTTTCCTTGGAAGATTTCCAGACTGAAAGAATAAAAGGATGGCAGAGATGACGGGGCATTACCCTCTGGAGCTGTGAAGCAGAAGGGCATTTATTTTGTAATTCAAAAATGTACAGTTTAAGAGGCAAAGTTTGCCTGACGAAATGTGGTAGGTCCAATGTAAAGTAAGAATGACAGCGCTCAAGTGAGTACTGATGGCGTCCCTTTGTGTCCCCCAACTGTGAGAGGTTCTTGTGGCACCCCATGAGAACCACAGAGCCAAGGGGATGCTCACAGAGTTATGGTAAGTAGCAATTAAGCATGAATGCTTGGCTTCAGTGTTCTCTGAAAGGTGCTGATAAAAGTCTTGATCACAAACCAACTGGAAGCCAGTAGACTGGAAGACCACAGCTAAGAAGTCCTCCTTAAAAACGGAATATAAAAGCAATGCCATGTGAGACTATTTGAAACCAGCAGATGTAGGAATGGCCAAACCCAGCCTCCCAGTGCAGGCAGCATCTGCCAGAGGCTGTTCATGGGCAGTGGTTGGCTGTGGTCTCTGTGTCTATTTGCTATAGAAGTACAGAAGTGATTGTCCACTCTCTCCAGAGGCTCAGGGTGGCGAGGGCCAGTGGAGAGGGTGTCAGCTGTTCAGAGATGCCCAGTGAACAGAGACTGCCCACAGTCACATTAGGGATCAGAGCAAGAACCAGCCAGGGCAATGAGCAGGAAGGAGGCGGTAGTCAGGGGAAGGAAGGGCCTGCTCAATTCAGACAGAGCCTTGTGCCCAAGCCAGAGGGAAGGGCAGCCTGGAGGGGCGCCCCGTCACCTCATGCAGAAGCACACAGTCTAACTTGAGCTGAGGGTGAATTCAGCTCCTTATGATGCTCTGTAAAAGCCCCACATCCTGAAGCTAAATGGGAAGTGGGATCAAGCATGTCATCTATTGGCACAAAAATAAAGTTAAATAAAGGGGAATAGAAGCAGAAAAACAGGACTTTCTAGCCATAAAAGCATCTCAAGGGAACATAGTTGATAGAATGGAAATTCCAAGTCCATAACACATCCTGATCACATAAACACCCCACCTGAGTCAGCTTTGGATTCTGAATGGAAGGAGACCACGACAGCCGGGACACATCCCTGGATAGCATGAGAGTTCGGACAGGAAGGGCATTTTGCTTCTGACCAGAAATATGGGAAGCACGTGTCAGTCTCTGTATGAGGGTGAAGGACACCCCAAGACCACCAAGAGGTGTGTGAGTAATGCCACTGACATTTAACATTCCTTTTCTGGTGCTTTCACAGTTTCCTGAGAGGAGAAACATAGTCACACCCTCTCCCCATCAGATCATAGCCTCTGCGGCCACCAGAGGACAGTGTTGGGGAGCAGGGACCGCAGTTCATGAATACCTCAAACTCATTGAGAGATAGAATTTTGAATCTTCTCTTCCTTGCATTCTTCTTTTTTTCCTTTTTCTTTTTTTGAGCCAGAGTCTCACTCTGTCACTCAGGCTGTAGTACAGTGACACAATCACAGCTCACCATAGCCTCAGACTCCTGGGCTCAAGCAACCCTTCTGCCTCAGCCTCCTGAGTAGCTGGGACTATAGGTGTGTGCCACCATATCCGGCTAATTTTTTTTTTCTTGTAGAGATGGGAGTCTTGCTGTTTTGCCCAGGTTGGTCTCAAACTCCTGGGTCAAGCAACTGTCTTGCCTTGGCCTCGCAAAGTG
The DNA here is from genome assembly GCF_000164805.1 of Carlito syrichta. NCBI lineage: Eukaryota > Metazoa > Chordata > Mammalia > Primates > Tarsiidae > Carlito > Carlito syrichta. Next base: position 562,954 of record NW_007260294.1, on the reverse strand, counting down.
CTAGGATTATAGGTGTGAGCCATGGTGCCTGGTCTTATTTTTTTCTTTTTTTTTCCTCCTCTCCTGCCTCAGTGATAAAAAGGCACCTCCATTTTCCACTGAGTAAGATGCAGAAATTCAAGTCCTTCCCATCTCTGTAAACTGCTTCACCAGGTGGGCTCTAACCTGAGCAGTAGACCAATCCAGTTGAGCCTACAAAGCCCACAGCAATTACAGGCACCATGTGGAACAGAGAGAGGGCTGTCTTCTCCCAATCCCAGTTCTGAAGTCTCCGTTTTGTGGCCTCTTTCACTAACCACGTTTCTTTAAACCTAGTCAGAGCTAACTCTTCACTAATTGGATTCAGATGAGCTACTTGAGCACTGGACACAAGACCCAGAAAAAACCCAGGGTTGTTTGTGAACAGCTGACAATGATTTCCTGTGGTGATTGCACATGCGCACACTTCAGAGATCCTGGGGCGTAGACGCGACCCACCCATTCTCTCTTAACTGATGTGCAGGCATTCCTGAGGGAACTCAAAAGGGGACCTCTTGGGTTCCTCCCATCTCTAACTGCACTGACCAACTTTGGTAACCATGGGTTAGTGGTGGTGTCCTGCAGACTGCTCCCGGACTTACTCAGCCAGGCACAAGTTCCGCCTTCCCACTCAAGCAGTTGCTGCTCATCACCACCCAACCACCTTCCTGCATCAAGTCCTTGCATCTACAGAGTTTTACTCTGAAACTCTGAAGAGGAGCCATGAGTCATCGACCCTTCTTTGTCTTCTCCTAGGTCCATTGTGCTTTGCTGAGGACACGCTTGCTTCATCTCATGGTACGCCCCTTGACATCCTTACAGCTCACACCTTCCTAGACCGCCGGACCTGAAGTAATACCAATAGTCTGTTGCACTAAATTGATTTAATTTGGTTTTGAAACTGGTGGCATGCTAAATAAAAGGGGCTTCCTTCCTTCCCTCCTTCCTTCCCTCTTTCCTTCCTTCCTTCCTTCCTTCCTTCCTTCCTTCCTTCCTTCCTTCCTTCCTTCCCTTCTCTTCTCTCTCTCTCTCTCTTTCTTTCTTTCTTTCTTTCATCTTTCCTTCTTTCTCTCTTTCAAGTTAGGGGTCTCACTCTGTTGCCCAGGCTAGAGTGCAGTGGCATGACCACAGCTCACAGCAGCCTTGACTTCCTGAGCTCAGAGGATCCTTTAACCTAAGCCTCTCAAGTAGCTGGGACTACAGGCATGCGTCATCATGCCCATGTGCCCTGGCTTTAAATACCATCAATGCACTGGTTATTGTCCAAAAATGGACATCGTGAGTGCAACTTGCCATCAGAACACCAGGATTACACAGTCCACTGCCAACTCGTTCCTTCCTTGAAATGTCTGCTCGACATCTAAACCTTAGTATATTTGAAACTCGAGACTCCAGATATTGGTCTCTTGCATCTTCCTGCATCACTTACCCCGTTCCTTAGACCATAACCAGAGATTACCCTTGAATGCCTTTCCTTTCCTCAGAGTCCCAATTCAGTCCTTTTGACTCTTCCTCTGAAACATGCCTCAAACAACTCTGCCCACTCTTTCCAGTCCCTCTGCTGCCTCCTTAGCCTGGCCACCTCCATCTCCCCCAGGCAACTTCCCCTGATACCGGACTGGGTTGGCCACTCCCATGCTGGCCTCTCCACAATCTGTTCTACAAATAGAAACCAGGATGATTTTTGTAAATTACAAATCAGGCTGCACACTCCTCTGCTTACAACCCTCCTGCTGTCTTCTTATTACACTTTAAAAATAAAGTCCGAGTTCCTTACTTTGGGTGCAAGTTTCCACAAATCTGACTCCCACTGACCTCTCCTTGCACTACGACTCCCCTTGCAGATTCTGTGGCACCCACACCAGACTTCTCTCTGCTTCCTGACCATCCCAAGCCTGATCCATTTCTTGGGAAGGTTCTTTCCCTCGAATCACACGTGGCTTGCTCCTTCTAGTCTCTCATTTATTAGCCAAATGTCTCCTCCTCAAAAGTCAAAATTATACCACCCTAATTGAATTATCTTTATTTTTCTTGTTTATTTGTAGTGCATTCTCTGTGTCTCCCAGAGAACACACAGAGAAACATAATCCTGTCTGCCATATTCACTCTTTCATTCTCAGGGACTAAGATATGCTCATAGCAGCTTTTAAGTGAATGAAAGTGCCACAGGCTAGAATTTTCTCTATACTTGGATGTGTTTCTGCTTTTTTCTTCTCTGTTCTAATGATCTGTTTTCCACCTAACAAGTAAACAAGCAAAGTAGAAATAAAACACACCATTTAAATTTCCATAGTTATCACATACTTTGTTAGATTCCAGGGATACGAGTGCATGTTTGTTACATGGACAAATTGCATAGTGGTGGGGTTGGGCTTCAGGTGACCCATTCCCCAGATAGTGAAAATTGCACGCAGTTGGCAGCTTCTGAACCCTCTCCTTGCTCCCTACCTCCCCCTTTTAGTGTCCCCAATATCTATTATTTCTATCTTTGTGTTAATTTAGCTCCAACATAAAAGTGAGAACATGTGATGTTTGGTTTTCTGCTTCTGAGTTAGTTCACTTAGGATAATAGTCTCCAGCTCCATCCATGTTGCTGCAAAGGACATGATCTCAATCTTTTTAAAGGGCTGCATTTTAACATGTGATAGGGATAGCAAAAGTTCTCATTCCTTACCTTCACTATTCTAAACATTTGGCTAAGATCACCTGTTTATTCTCCAAGTTATCTAAAAGCATGGCACATAATCCTCTATTAATTCCATTTTCATAGTTTTAGCACAAAGACTTTGTATATTTCTTATTAAGTCTTGCTAATATATTATTCTTGTTACTGTGAATGGCACATTACCTACACAAGGAGAGGTCATGCATTTAGGTTACCTACCTGGCCTTTTAAGACATTGGATTTCACATCTCCTGATATATAAGGAAACTCATATTGTCCTATGTTTATTTTTCTATGTATTATTCACATTGGACCTTTTCACTGGTTTTAGTAGATCTTTAACTAATTTCCTTTAGTTTTCTAGGTAGACTATAATATCATCTGCAAATAACAATACTTTGTCTTTCCCTATTTCAAGCACTAAACCCTTGATTCCTTCCCCTCATCTGGCAGCACTCAGCACTCAGGGACACTATCATAACAATGGTCCATAATGATAGTATCCTTGCTTTGTACATTGCTTTAATGTGAGTATTAATTATGTTGTTAAATGCTGGCTTTAGATTGATTTCCTTTATCATATTAAGAATAATATAACCTTCTTTCCTAGTTTACGTATTTTATTTTTAAGTCAGGGATGGATTCTGAGTGTTATCATGTGTCTTTTTTACAACTACTGAGATGTGTGCTTTTGTTTCTTCATAATCTCCTGGCAGAGAAACCAAGACAGCTGGTGGTAAGAGTGAGACTCGAATCAGACTGCCTGGATTCGAGCCTACCCCTACTGATTGTGTGAGTTGAGCAAGTTACTTAAACTTCCAGTACTTCAATCTCCTCATCTGTAAGAGGTACAGTAACGAGATGTATCTAACTTATTCTTCGGAGTCTCACTCTGTCACTCAGACTGGAGTGCAGTGGCCGCTGGGCTCCGGCGATCCTTCCTCCTCAGCCTTCCGAGTAGCCGGATTTACAGGCATGCACTACCACGCCCGGCTGATTTTTATTTTTGATTTATTGTAGAAATGAGGTTTCGCCAAGTTGCCCAGGCGGGTCTCGAACCCACAGGCTCGGGCAATTCACTCACCTCAGCCTCCCAAAGCGCGGGATTACAGGCTGAGCCACCGAGCCCGGCTATCTAACTTATGAGAACAAGTGGGTTACTACATGGGCAGATCTTGGAGCACCACCTGGCACAAAAACAAAACAATGTAAGTGAAAAGCAGTCTTTTTAATCCCCAAAATAACTTTACTTTGTAATGTCCTCTTAATATGCTGCTGAGTTTTCTCATCTTTATATATAACTGGGAATGATCTCCAGGGTTTTGTTTTTTTTTTTTTTTTTGGTATTGTCTTTAAAATATGAATTTAAATTTTAAAATATTTTTTATTATGTTCTGGAATTATTAAAAAGACCTGGAGAAGAATAAAATCAGAGGACTGATACTTCCCAGCTTCATGGCTTACTATGAGGCTATGGTAATAAAGACAATGTGGGCTTGGTAAAATAATAGACACACAGATGAACAGAGCAGAATAGAGAGCTCAGAAATAGACACACACAATATAGTCACCTGATGTCTGACAAAAGCAACACAATGAAGAAAGTACAGTCTTTTCAATAAATGGACATCCAATGCAGAATAAACCTAGATACAAGCCTCATACCCTTCAAAAAAAGCACTCAAAATGAATCACACACCTAAATGTAAAGTGCAAAAGTGTAAAACTCCTAGAAAATAGCAGAAGAAAATCTAGATGACCTCGGGAGATGTCTTCTTAGATATGACACCAAATGCCCGACCCATGAAAGAAATAATTGATAAACTGGGCTTCATTAAGCATTTCTTCTGTGCACAAGACACTGTCAAGAGAAGAAAAGACAAGGCACGTACTGGGAGAAATTACTTGCAAAAGACATATTTGATAAATATACAAAGAACTCTCTTAAACACAGCAATAAGAAAACAAACAGCCCAGTTAGAAAATGGGTCAAAGATCTTAACAGACCCCGCACCAAAGACATACAGATGGCAAATCAGCATATAAGATGTTCCAATCATATGTCATCAGGAAAATGCAGATGAAAACAACAATGAGATACCACTGCATACCTGTCAGAATGGCCAAACTCCAGAACACTGACAAACATCAAATGCTGGTGAGGATACAGAGCAACAGGAATGCTCATTCAGTGCTGGAATGAAAACAACGTGATACAACCACATTGGATGGCAATTTGTTGGTTTCTTACAAGACTAAACATACTCTTACTATGGGGTCCAACAATTACACACCTTGGTGTTTATCCAACAGAATCAAATGCTTATGTCCATATAAAAATGTGTACAAGGATGCTTATTGCAACTATATTCATAATTGCAAATATTTGGAAGCAACCAGGGTATCCTTCAATAGGTGAATGGATTAATTAACTGTGGTTTATTCAGAAAATGGAATATCACTCAGTCCTAAAAATAAATGAGATATCAAGCTATGAAGAGTTGGAGGAAACTTAAATGCATGTTACTAAGAAAAAGAAGACACTCTGAAAAGCCTACATACTGTATGATTCCAACTATATGACATCCTAGAAAAGCCAAAACTATGGAGATAGTAAAAAGATCAATGCTTGGCAGGGACTGAGGGGAGGGAATGATGAATAGGTGGAACACAGAGCATTTGCAGGGTAGTGAAAATACTCTGTATGATGCTTGATGGTGGATACGTGTCATTATGCGTGTCCAAACCCACAGAATGTACAACACCAAGAGTGAACCCTCATGTGACCTATGGAGTTGGGGGGGTGATCACGTGTCCATGTAGGTTTGCCATTTGTAACAAATGTACCATTCTGTGGGGGATGTTGATAATGGGTCAACTGTGGTGGGGAGGGCAGGAGGTATATGACAAATCTTTGGGCCTTCATTTCAATTTTGTTGCAAACCTAAAACTACTCTGAAAAATTAATTATTTTTAAAAAACTGGAAATAATTTCATCCTTGAAAGTTTGAAAGGCCTCACTCAGAACTTCTAAGACTGACTTTTCTTAGATGTAAACTTTAAAAAAAAATGTTAAATTGTTTCTGTAGTTATCAAGCTTTTGACTTCTATTTAAATTATGTTTGATAACTTATGCTTTCCTCAAAGCTGACACGAACAAGTGGAAAAATATCCCATGCTCATGGATCGGAAGAATCAACATTGTGAAGATGTCCATCTTACCTAAGGCAATCTACAAATTCAATGCAATACCCATTAAATTACCAACAACATTCTTCTCAGACCTAGAAAAAACAACACAGGAATTCATATGGAAACACAAACATCCAAGAATAGCCAGAACAATCCTCAGCCAAAAAAAAACAAAGCAGGTGGTATCACAATACCAGATTTCAAACTTTACTATAAAGCTACAATCATCAAAACAGCTTGGTATTGGTACAGGAACAGGCATATAGATCAATGGAACAGAATTGAGATTCCAGAAGCAAAACCTCAATTTCTCAACCAACTCATCTTCGACAAAGCCCCCACCACCTACCAATGGGGAGAGGAGAACCTATTCAGTAAATGGTGCTGGGAAAATTGGCTGACCACATGCAGAAGATTGAAACAGGACCCCTATCTATCCCCATGCACAAAGGTTAACTCCAAATGGATCAGAGACCTAAATGTAAAACCTCAAACCATAAGAACCTTAGAAAAGGAAGGAAATACTCTCATGGAAATCGGAACTGGCATCCAATTCCTGTACAAAACCCGAAACCCACAGGACTTAAGAGAGAAGATAGACAAATGGGACCTTATTAAACTGACAAGCTTCTGCAAAGCCAAAGAAACCATCAAGAGAGCAGGGAGACAGCCTACAGACTGGGAAAAAGTATTTGCCAACTCTAGGTCTGACAAAGGCTTAACATCCTGGATCTACAAGGAACTGAAGCGTACTGAAAAGAAGAAAACAAACAACCCCATTATAAAATGGGCAAAAGACATGAACAGACACTTCACAAAAGAAACATTCGAGCAGCCAACAAACACATGAAGAAATGCTCAACCTCACTAATCATCAGGGAGATGCAAATCAAAACCACACTGAGATACCACCTAACTCCAGTCAGAATGGCAATTATCAACAACTCAAAAAATAACA
>NW_007260294.1:555359-556101 GCF_000164805.1 Carlito syrichta | reverse complement strand
CAATCAGAGAAGAGGAGGCAATCAGAGGTATTCAGATAGGAAAAGAGGCAGTCAAGTTATCTCTCTATGCAGATGATATGATGGTGTACCTTGAAAACCCAAGAGAATTGTCAAAGGCCTCCTTACATTGATAAAGGCCTTTGGCAAAGTCTCAGGATACAAAATAAATGTACAAAAGACAATCGCATTTATCTACACCAATAATAAACAAACAGAAACCCAAATAAAAAACACAATTCCATTCACAATAGCCACAAAAAAAATGAAATACCTTGGCATCTTCCTAACCAGAGACGTGAAAGACCTTTATAATGAAAATTACAAAACACTGCTCAAAGAAATCAAAGCTGACACGAACAAGTGGAAAAATATTCCATGCTCATGGATCGGAAGAATCAACATTGTGAAGATATTCATCTTACCTAAGGCAATCTACAAATTCAATGCAATACCCATTAAATTACCAACAACATTCTTCTCAGACCTAGAAAAAACAACACAGGAATTCATATGGAAACACAAACGTCCAAGAATAGCCAGAACAATCCTCAGTAAAAAAAACAAAGCAGGTGGTATCACAATACCAGACTTCAAACTTTACTATAAAGCTACAATCATCAAAACAGCTTGGTATTGGTACAGGAACAGGTATATAGATCAATGGAGCAGAATTGAGATTCCAGAAGCAAAACCTCAATTTCTCAACCAACTCATCTTCGACAAAGCCCCCACCACCTACCGA
>NW_007260294.1:526262-555272 GCF_000164805.1 Carlito syrichta | reverse complement strand
TACCCTGAAGAACACAAATCACTCTATAAAAAAGATACCTGCACACGTATGTTTATCGCAGCATTGTTCACAATAGCAAGAACCTGGAAACAACCATGCTGCCCATCAAAAGAGGACTGGATTAAAAAAATGTGGTACGTATACACGATGGAATACTACGCAGCCATAAAAAAGAACAAAATCATGAATTTCGCTGCAACCTGGATGGAACTAGAGTCTATAATACTGAGTGACCTCTCACAAAAACAAAAATCCAAATATCACATGTTCTCACTCATATAATGGACCTTGAACATCCAATGCAATACTATGAGAAAATGACTGATGGTACTGGGAAACTATGGGGGGGGGATGGGATTAACAGTAGCAAATATCTGTCGGGGGATGGGAAAACACTTCTTATCTACAAGGTGCCTGAATGAAACGTCATTGTACACCTAACCCTTAACTGTACCCCACAAAACCATAATAAAAAATACTGATTAATGAAAAAAAAAAAGAGATCTTTATATATCCCAAGGTCAAAAAAATATATATATATATCTATACCATAGAACATCAGGCACTGTAAAAGAAAAAAAAAGTGGGGAAGAGGAGCTTTCGTTTTACTAATGGAGAAAGAAGAACAAGATAAATTTTTCAAAAACAAACAAACATCAAGGTGCAGAACAGTATGTGCAATATGTCACCTTTGCAAACAAATGAAAAATAAGAGTCCGTATTTGCTTTTGCTGGTATATGTTTGAAGAAACTGTGAAAATTTTCATAAGATATTAAGTGCAGCAGTTCCCAGGGAAGGGCTTAGGTGGAGACCGACCAGAGGACAAGAGCTGTTTTGCCTCGTCATGCTCTGGCTTCTAGTTTGTGTACATGGTCCACCTAGTCAGCCCCGCCAATTTCAAGTTTTTTATCTCGGGGTCAAGTCCTTTTCATGGATCCAAGCAGGTGAGCGCCTTGCAGGGTTAGGACCCGACCCGACCCTTGCTGTGGCATCTGTCCAGCAGGTTTCCCTGAGGCTGTGTGAATTTAGTCCGTGCACACAGGCATAGGACAGACAGTGCAAGGGCCTCTTGCATCTGATCTCCTCTTGTCTGGGGCACACTGTCTTACACATCCACAAAGACACACACAGGCATGGTAACACATATCATGTTGTCATAAATGAACACTCTTTGGGTTACAACTCAAATTGCACAAGGACCTGATATTTCCCATGGACACCACAGGCAGGAAAACACATCTCTGGAACAACCTAGAAGCGGAGATTACTGAGCCATCGGGACCATCCCTGCTTAATTCTCCTGTTGTGCAGGCAGCTTCCTGCACTTCTCCGAGCCACACAATGGTAGAGCGGCTGCCCGCAGCTCCCAGTGCTATGTGTTCTGGTCCAGCCACAGATGGCTGCTGTCTTTCTCCTTCTCACAGGTGTGGTAATTTCTGTTCTTGCTTCTGTGGCTTTCTGAGCTCCCCGGGTAGTGCCCTCACCCAGAACCTCAGCTGCATCCTGCTAGACAGTTGCATTGCAGACCCAGCTCAACTCCAGGGAGAGGGGAGTAAAGGAGGGATCCCAGAAAGGACATACTCAGCTGTCAAATCAGAAGGTTATGTCCATTATCATACTCCACAACTACTCAACCTTGGTTATTCCTAATTTTGCTGCTGTGAAACCCTTGTAAAGGCATTCCTGCATATTTATCAGATTATTTCCATGGGTTACACCCCACAGCAGGATGTCAGCACATTCACAGCTTTGCTCTTACTCCATACTTAATGTGGTTGTTTTCCTTTTTATTTTTCTGATTTGACCACACGTTTAGTCTCAACTTGTATCTTTTTGTGTTTTGGAGCTTCTACCTTGCTGGCTCCCTGATGACTTCCAGGTCCAAAATAATAATGTTATTTTTAATACAATATTTAATTTCTGTGACTCTGCAGTTATAAAACTCTTCTCCAACGAGGTCACTTTTGGGCTTTCTGGAGCTCCCTTAATCTTCTGTATGCTCAGTCCTATTACGTGACTCAGCTCAAGGGTTATGCTTTAATAATCTCTGAATTCTTTGTAACACTTTATTCAGAGACTTGCATGCAATAAATAGTTGTTGAGTATCATTTAATTAGATTGTATCCTAGCCTGTTTTGTTCTACTATAACAAAATATCTGAGACCATGTATTTTTATAATGTTTGTTATAAAATTATAATTTATAAAGGACAGAAATTTATTTCTCATGGTCCTTGAGGCTGGAAATTCCAAGATCAGGGTGCTGGCAGATCATTCCAAGATCATTTGTGCTGTCTGGGGAGGGCCGGATCTTCGCTTCCAAGATGGCGTTTTGAGCGCAACAGCCTTGGAGGGGAATGCTGTTCCTCACATTGTTTAAGGACACAGGAGCAAAGAGGCAGAGGGGTCAAACCCACTCTTTTATAATGGTGATAATCCTTCCCTTGAGGGAGAGCTCCATGGCCTAATCACTTCTTAGGTCACACCCCTTAATACTGTTACCGTGGCAATTGAATGTCTACATGAGTTTTGGAGAGAACAGAGATTCAAGCCATGGCAGACTGTACAGGAAGGAGCACTTCTGAATCTTTGGACAACTTGGTCCATGAATTTTAAACCATAGAGATAAGAGCAGTATTTAATGACATAAGAGTGAGTTTTTCTGCCCCTGCAAGAAGTCTCAGTGGCTACACCGAGAGCAGGTGAGAAGAGAACTAAGAAGAAGGCATGACCCAGCCCTCCCCAAGTTCAAGCCAGGACAGCGAAATCACAGTGGCTAAGTGAGCTTCAAGCACCTCTAGTGGGTGTGATAGGGCAGCTGACAGTCCCTGCACCCCAAAGAAAGGAGTGGATGTGACTGAAAGGGGCCAACAGAGCCCAGAGCCCTTATGGCTGGAATAAGGAGGAGTAGAGCTTAGAGTCTTCACAAATGGGACGATTGTGGACTCGAGGTCTTCTGAACAGAGGCCAGAGGGATAGAGGCAGACAACCAAAAGTCATATGGGAGTCCTCTCTCAAGAGGACAGCAGGGGGCCGGGCTCGGTAGCTCAGCCTGCAATCCCAGCACTTTGGGAGGCCGAGGTGAGTGGATTGCCTGAGCCTACAGGTTCGAGACCTGCCCAGGCAACTTGGTGAGACCTCATCTCTACAATAAATCAAAAAATCAGCCGGGCATGATAGCGCGTGCCTGTAGTTCCAGCTGCTTGGAAGGCTGAGGCGGAAGGTTCGCCGGAGCCCAGCAGGTCGAGGCTGCGGTGGCCGGGAGCGGCCGCTGCACTCCAGTGAGGGCGACAGAGTGAGACTCCAACTCCAAAAAAAAAAAAAAAAGGACAGCAGGGGACACAGGACACATGAGGAGCAATATCCCATTCCAGGCAATTCAGTAATTTAACACAAGCCTCCAGGAACTCAGATCTAGCATGGGAGAAGAAGCACAGAAATAAGTCCTAATCAGCTGAGTTTAAAATCTTAAATAACTGAGCTCCCTTAAAACCAATAAGGTTGAGTTTCCCACCATTTTGTACAATAGAGACTTAAAGTCAGGAGTAAAATGAGGGGAAAGGACTATCAATTTTTGTGTTCATGTAGAATCTGTAATATATTTAGTATGCTTAAGTACATAGCTAATTGTATAACATATTAATATGTTATGCATATAAGATAATACAGTAAGTATATACTTAAATATTTTAGTTATTTCAATATTTGCAAATTTCCATATAGATGAAAAAATTAAGATGTATATACTCTCTATACCAAAAGTACAATCTGAGACTAAGAGATTTCCTGGAAAGATGATTTAAAATAGGTGATGAGGCTCGCACCTGATGGTGTCTTAGAATCAAGAAGCCTTGGCAATATTTCTTTTCTCAAACTCACTGGCATACAGACACTCTGGAACAGACACAACGGCCTGTGATGCAGGGGTAAGACCCAAGAATCCCACTGCACCACTGCTGAGCAAACGCAGGCAAAGTCTGCCAACCTTCTGGGGCTAACAATAAAATTTCTAACTTCTAGGGTTGATGGAAAGGTTAAATAAATCAATGTACATAAAGACCTTCGTCATCCACCCACCTCACAGCAAGTAGAAAAAAAATGTTACCGATTATTATCATTTGTGGCCATTTTCAAGCGTGACATTTGTTTTTCTATGCCCCATGTCTGAATATTATTTATAAATATGAATAATCTATTATACAAGTTATCAGGAAAGCTCTGTGTCTTAAAGTTAGTCTTTATTTCACACACACAAATCTCTCTTACAACAAAAAGTTCACCGTGAGTTTCGAAGTATAAATTTTAGAATGGTTAAATAAGCTTAATTCAAACTGCCTTGTGTCATCGAGACCAAGAGTCTATGAAAATGCCAAGTCAGAGAAAATGGGGTTACAGTGGGAGTGCTTGATACACACTCATCCATCCTCACAAATACACGCACGGGGCAAGATGAATGATTTGATTGGGCAGCAGTTATTGCTAAGGGAAAACAAAGGGGGAAAAACTGAAATATTTAGGGACCTATCAAGAAGTGATAAAAGCCAGCTGTGGAAAATCTGTAAGGGAGAGTCTCTGCATTACAAAGGAAATCGCTGCACAGTGTCAATACAGGAATCAGGGACACGTAGGGCAAGGATGTCACCACATGAGATGCCACATCCACAAAACAGAGTCCACACAGAACACAGCACCTTCTCACCGTGCTGGGCTTGACAGCTTTGTTTCACCGTGGCATAAGTGTACCACTGCACGTCTGTGGCTGCGTCTTCAACTTCACTATTTGTCTTTTAAAATATCTCTTAGGAGTCCAGGAATGTAACCTGGGTTGTGCTAGGTCTGTGGTTCCACAGACTGCTGCCTCTATTCAGTGGGAACAAGATAATACTTCAGTGCTGAAAGCTGAACATCTGTACTCCCACAACGTTTGTGACAGCAACGAATTAATGATTCTGAATGACTCTTAACACACAGTTAAATACTGAACAATATTTGTACACTGGCAGACAGGCCTGCCAGTGTCCTCTTTCTGGTAATAAATGTAATAAAGGTGATGGTGTTGATGATTACAGCAAGCTGCTATTCTCACCTGAAATTTTTCTTTGTTTTTAAAAACATACTTTGAGGTTTAGCTTTAAGTAGTCCACTGAAATGCTTTGCTATAAAATGTGTGACAACTAGAAAATGAACCTGGCTGTACACTGAGCCATGGCTGAGATGTGCACTGACACCTCGGTATTTTAAGGCAGCACTGTGTCCTGTGAGCCCATGACAGGCAGACTGAAGAGGCTTAGTTCCTATACCCAACAGCACAAAACACTCCAGGGTCGTAGAATCTGTGAGACATGTTGGAGGAACAGACAGTCTTGCAAGATTTCCAGGACTTCCTGTCAAGCCATCAACACCACGAGAAGAGCCTTTCTTGTTTATTTTCGTACTTCCACTTCCTGTCAAGGACTGTTAACAGAGAATTCAGAGGTACATGACCATTTAAATAAATTCAAAGGTTGCATAATTACGTGTTTCACACCCCCAACAGGGTTCATTGTTTTGGAGATTTATCTGGTTTTCATTGTGCACAACTTGGCCAGCAGACTCCTTTCTCCAGTTCAAAGGTGATGACCATTGCCTGAACCTTCTTTGAGGACCTGTGCTCTTTCCAGAGGAACAACCACAGTTACAAAGCAACAGGGCCACCGATCAGTACTCTGTGGCCACACCGGAATTTGTTTCGATCTGATCCACGTGGGAATTTACCTGACATGCGAGTTTTCAGGCGTCTCTGCAGGCCACCGGACTCAGAATCTCCAGCGAGGCCAGCAACCTGTTTCAACAAACTCTCGGGTGATTAGGATGTGTGATAAACTCTGAGAACCCCTGGCTAACACAGTCCCTTCATAAATGATTTTGCATTAAGTCCTCAAAGCATGAGTTTGGCCATTTTATCTTTATTTACAGAAGAAGAGAACAAGACTCAGAAGCTATGATGGCCCAGGACCATGCTGGGAAACAACGGAACTGAGGCTTGAACCAAACTCTTATGACCCAAGCCCAAGGAACTTTCCACAGCACTGAAGCTGTGCCTCGAACAACTCGATGTGTTCTCTTACATCCCCCCGCCAGCTAGGACCTGGGAGACTTGACACAGTAGCTTCCATGATGCGAGCATGCCCACCCAAACTGGTCCCCAATAGCAGTGGCACTCCAGGGCTCCTGCGTGCTTCCCCTGTGCATCAAGCCATGTGGCACAGGGAGAGCCAGAACCCAGAGACGCTTAGTTCCTGGGAGAGCAAAGGCTCTCTGGGTCTAACCCTGTCCATCAGAAGATATTCATGCTGTTCTCTGTGCTTAATCATGATACAGAATCATTTGTAAAGCAGAAGAGTGCAAGCAAACTAACTGTCCGTCAGAAGAGAATGCAGAATCACGTTGTGCAGCCACTACAAAGCATAAGGCAGCTCTGAAGGGACTCGTGAAAGGATTTCCAAAATACATTTGTCCAGGGGAAAAATAAGGATCAGAACAATGAAGACAGTATGCTGCCTTTGTGTGAGGAAAAATAATAATTCACACACATGTGTGTTTGTGGATGCATGGAATGTCACCAGAAGAGCTAAGAACCAGGCAGCAGTGGTTACCCAGCAAGAGGAACTATGGGCAGGAGGCAGAGAGAGGGGAGGCCAGAGCAGAGGAGGGAGAAATGGAGACTGACTTCTCATTGTAGATCATTTTGTATTTCTTGAAATGTTTAAAGTCATAACTAAAGTTACCTATTAAAATGTATCTCACTGTACATAATATATTCATGTATATATTTTACATATTTGACAATTATGAACTCCCAAACTCTCCATTGTTTTCTCAATAATCAATTATGGATTCATTTCCAAGAAGTTTCTTATAATTTTAGCCTAAACTACCTCTTGATGTAAATCCCCAAATTTCTTCTCATTGCTTGAAGCTTAATTCATTCTTTTTTGAGTTGAAGAATCCCTTCCAAATTCTAGAACACCAGGAGTGTATTGGAAGTTCTTAATCTGCCTTTCACAACTACAGAATGCAGCTGAAAATCCACGTCTTCTCATTACCTCGACAGTTCCTAGACTTCCTTGCCTCCCTTCCCTTCCTTTGTCCCTGGAAGTGAAGAAAAGTCTTTATTCCATAAGCACCGGCTAGCAACGGTGAGTCTGCTAAATAAGGAGGTATTTCAGATTCTAAAGACAGGGGTTCCCAACGCCCAGGCCACAGCCTGTTAGGAACTGGACCACACAGCAGAAAGTGAATGGCAGGGAGGGGAGCTCCATCTTCTGTCAGATCAGTCATGGCATTCGATTCTTAGGAGTACGAACCCTATTATGAGCTGTGCATGCAAGGGATCTAGGGTGCACTCTCCTCAAGAGAATCTACTACCTAATCATTTCCTCCCTACCCCACAACGTCTGTGGAAAAATTGCCTTCCATGAAACCTGTCCCTGATGTCAAAAAGGTTGGGGACCGCAGATAAAGGTACCCAGCAAATTGTTTTCTGTCTCTCTTCTCTCCCAAATTTCTTTCCCTCCTTTCCTCTTTTCTTCCCTCCCTCCGTTTCTCTCTCTCTCTCTCTCTCTCTCCATCCTTCAAAAGCTGTTAGAAATTCCTAAGTCCAAAATCCTCTAGCAGGTCTGGGTCATCTTTCAGAGTCTGATGCTCTCTCCATCTAAATTCTTTTCTAATGTAGACAAATTGCTTCTTCCCACCTTGGCTCCTCCAGTCCTGAATTCCCACCTGCTTCACACTGAACAAATGCCAGCAGGTAATTAATGAACTGGAAGGCCCTCACAGCCAGGTGCCTTCTCCCTAGTGAAGAGTGCCTCTCAGCTCCCCATTACCTGTAAGATGTAAAAAGGTGAGCAAGGAAAAAAAACTAGAAATCTAGATAACCAGTCATAATTAAAAAACCAACTATAATTATGCAAACTGAGCTGAGCAGTGGTGAGTTCATTTAGGATTGGTGTTTAAAATATTTCCAAGAAGGAAGGGAGAGTGGCTGCTATATACTCAAAAGAAAATTGTAATTTCTGGAGTATGTACAATTTGGGGAGTGATTCATAAATAGGGCTTAGAAAGTTCAGGAAGCAGGATGCAGGCTAAGCGGCTATATATGTAAATGAGTTGGTAATATTGGGAAATAGAGCCCAGCAGGACTCAAGATTAAAACAATCCTTTTTAAGGAAAGGAAAAAAGTAAAGGGAAAACCAGGTGCAGTGGCTCAAGCCTGTAAACCCAGTACTTTGGGAGGGCAAGGTGAGAGGATTGCCTGAGTCTAGAGGTTCAAGACCGGTCTGGGTAACTTGACAAGACCTCGTCTCTACAATAAGTAAAAAAATTAACTGGGCATGGTGGCACATGCCTGTAGTTCCAGCTACTTGGAAGGCTGAGGCGGAAGGATCACCTGAGCCCCATAGGTTGAGGCTGCAGTGGCCATGAGTATGTCACTGCACTCTAGCCTGGGCAGCAGAGTGAGATTCCAACTCAAAAAAAAAAAAGAAGAAAAGAAAAGGAAAGGGAAAAACACCATGATAGTAGCCATACGGGGTTGGCTGAAGCTATCTTATTTTAAGAGGACTCACCACCCTAAAAGAAAATGTGGAGTTACTTAATATAATTACTAATTGATATTACTAATGATTTAAGTCACCTGAATTAAATAGGTAAGGGAGAGTTCATACAGTAATTGACACTTTGCTAGCACATAGAATATGGGACTCTGAGACAGGGCTCACGCAGGTCAATATTCCAATTTATAGCCAAGAGGGCTTTTCCATGCACACTGATTTTTCTATGGTGAAATATATAAGGATACAGAATTGCTGAGGCAGTAAGAAGAGCCGGTTCTTCTCATCTTCTCTTCCCCCATGACCCCGATAACGTTCCTCAGCTTACCCTCAAGTCCACCTAAACTGATCACAAATATGATTCTGATTTCCTCTGTGCCATAACTTGGCGATTATGAAGAAAACACCAGTAGAAAGACACCATACAGAGATGCTATGTTTCTTGAAACTGAGGGAATTTTTAATATCCTCATATCTTGGTTTTTAGTATAAATGTGTTAAGCAGTTTCATTTGCCTTCTCTTCGATTCTCTTTTCAAATAAAAGGGTTAATCATTATTACCAACTCCAGGGTGTGGATGTTACACATTTCTTGGCATTCCAGTGCCATGAGTAAGAACTGGATATCACTCTGAGTATTCACTCCTTCCTTTCAATTCAAGGCTTTCTCAGTTTCCCACAAATCAAGATTGTTTTCTGCCAACTTAATAGGATCTTTCTCTAGCAACTGAAATTTTTCAATTATCTATGCAGCTGGGGGTCACTGTAAGTGAAATGTTTATTGTAAAGTACTAAGCACTTAACAAAATAGATCCTATTTAGCTGTTCAAAACAAAAGCATCATCAGACATCTAAAAATAACTCAAATACTAAAAATAGCAAAACGAACACCTCAGGGGGTTGACAGTCTAACATCCATTCAGTACCTACCGTGTGCTAAGCACCATGCCCGCCACAAGGATGGCAAGAATGTATAAGGCAAGACCCTGCTCTTGAAGGACTCTTGTTCTGGTGGGAAGAGACGAGAGAGCGAACAGACAGCAGCAGTACAGGAATGCAGAACCTGAGCAGAAAGCTGGGGGCACAGGACTAGCTCTGCTGGGAGTGAGAGACACACCCTAGGCACAGGGACGAGGTATGTGTGGCTTCACAGAGGTGGCTGCCTGATGGGAGGCAGGTCAGTGGACAAATGGCTGTAACACAAGGAGACAAGGACTTGTGTGCTGTGAACACCCAAGGCAGAGCGAGTCCTCATCTCGGGTGTGGAGGCAGGTGGGGAATGTGGGCAGTGCGGATAGTGTCCTAGTGCCACGGCCTGCGCGTCTGCCTTGAGGGGTCCCGAGAGCTGGCGAGAGATTAAGAAAGACACAGACACAAAGACATAGAGAAAAACTGGGGCCAGGTGGGACACTTTCCTCTGATGGAGAAGTGACCCCGAACTAGCTCAGCATGTTTATTTTATAATTAAGCACAAAGAAAGTTGGAAGGGATTCAAGGTCTGTGTGGGAGCCATAATGGAATTTGTTGCTACCCAAAGGCGAGTTGTTTCACAGTTATCTTGTTGTGGCTAAGGCTTTATTTATGCTATATGCACCTGGATGTGTGGGCATCTGAGACACCATTTCTTGTAGCAGGCTGCATCCCTCACAGCCTGCTTTTGGCTAGGATGCAGAGCTTCCAAGCAAGACCTTGCCTAAGAGCTTGGGGCCATTAAGTGACACTTTGCCTTTGCTTAGGCCTTTACTCAAGGCCTGCTACAATGACGGTGCTCATCTGCTCCCCACATCACATCCGCTCCCAACATCCTAGGAAGTACCCTTGGAGCTCCAGTCAAAGGAGGCATCAAGGCTTACCAGGCAGAGACAAGGGGAGCAGAAAGCAAGCATTCTAGGGAAGAGGCGCACCGTGCCTACTCAAGGGCACAGAGGGAAAGCTTGTGGGGTGTCCGGTGTGCTGGGGGAGGCTGAACAGCACTGGAAACAGGAGGCTTGGCCATACTGTGAGGGGAGCCTGAGCCACCCCAAGAACTCACAGGACAGCACATCCATGGACAGCTGGAACCGAGGGCTCCAATCCTGGACTGGACCCAAAGGGACCTCACTGCAGAGCACTGACCAGGGTCTCGCAACCAAGAGAGGATCTGGCCTGAACCTGGCAAGGCAGGAGGACAGGCAAAATAAGGCTTCTTGAGGCAGAGCTGCGGGCAGCAGGAGATGCAAGGCTCTACTCCTCGGCACCAGGGAGGACAAGTCCTGGTGGCACTAGGGGAAAGGGAGATGCCATGCCAGTCCTCCACTGCATGTTGGATTCGAGGCCTCAGGAGAGCTCCTATGGGCAGCTGGAGGAGGTGCAGATCTGTAACTGGAGGTTCAGGCTGAAGCCCATAAGTGTATGAGACTGCCTGGGGCAAGGGCGTGGAGGAGGAGGAGAAGGGGGTGGAGAAAAACTCCAGGGCAGCCAACTTCTAAGGGACCAAGGGAGAGAAATCAAGGAAGAGACAGAACACCGAGAAGGACACAGGAGGTCAGAGCAGGACATGAAGGGACCCAAAAGAGAAGCCACCTTCCTGGCGGACAGACTCATCGCCTATGGCCGTGGGGAGGAGAGGCAAGCTAATGGGGTAGTGTCCGCTGATGGCAACTGTGTGTCCTGCCCCACCTTGGCAAGGTCAGCAGGGCAGGCAGCCACCAGCTGGTGCAGGTGAAAAAGAGAAGGCACTAACCAGGAGTCTGTCATGGAACATCTTCCTTAAGAATGTGGCGAAGACTGAAAGGCCCTGCCTAATGAGAAAGGAAGCTGAGTGGAGAAAGTGGTGGTCAGGGCCCATGTCTGCCACTCCTTTAGCACATGTGTAGTCGGCAGGAAAAGGCTGGTCAGAAACATGATAACGGGAGAAGCAGGAGCGCCCAGATACCCTGAGTGGAGGCTGAATGCCACCCCCGGCAAGGACTGGAAATGTCTCTTCGGGGTGAGAGGACAGGGGAGAACAGGGCCCATCCCAGAAGCCTGTGAGGCGAGGGGCAAGGGCGCCGAGGCCTGACAGCCGCTTGTCTCCAAGAAACTGCCGCTAGAAAGGCTCTGAGCATCAGTGAGGAAACACGTGGAAGTGAAGGTGGGTTTGAGAATAAACAGCCGTGCTTTGAAAACATCACTGCACTTTCTCTAACAAGATACCATCTTATCTTCAGAAAGCTAGTCAAATGTCACAAAACACAGGCTATGAACTTCTAGATCAAGTCTACGCATAGCCAGACAATGCCCTGCTTACATAACTCTGCCTGGACTCAGCAGCAGTTTTTCTTTTTAGTTGGGCTCTCACTCTGTCACCAGGCTAAAGTGCAGTGACATGATCACGATGATCATGGGATCACGGCTCACTGTAGCCTCAACCTCCTGGGCTCAGGTGATCCTTCCACCAGTCTCCTGAGTAGTTTGGACTACAGACATGCACCACTGAGCCTGGTTAAATTTTTTTTCCTTGTAGATACAAGATCACACTATGGTATCCAGGCTGGTCTTGAACTCCTGGGCTCAAGCAATCCACCCACCTTGTCCTCCCGAGGTGTTGGGATTACAGGCGTGAACCACCTTGCCCGATCAACAACTACTTTTGATAACGCTTCGTTTAAGCAAATTTAGGGAAAATACTAGGTATAGAATTTATAATTTAATTGGGACTAAAATATTCTGGGACTTGAGCAGTATCTTAAAAAAACAAAAGATCAAATAAACAACAGAAACAAAAATACTAGGGCCTTTCCTGCATATGGAAAAGACGTCAAGCCTAAGAAAGAACTGACGTGTCTCTCCAGTTTTATTGGAAACCCAAACCACTGGTCATCTGCTCTGGGGTACACTGCATGACTGCCCTGAATAAACGAGCCACAGACACAATTAGAGAAGAAAGACATGGGACCAGGCAACTATCACTCAGAAAAAATTAAGGCAGCCATATTGTATGCTAACCACCCACTCAGCTACCTCCTCCCTGGTTCCTCCTCTTCAGAGGCTACTTAACCTCACTGAGACAAGACGGCCAGCCTAACTGATGCAGAACACAAAAAGCCTTTTTGATCCTATGTCAAACAGAGTCAGACTAGGAGAAGGCTCCAGTAAGCAGGATGACAGCCTTCCTGAGGAGAACTAACAGGAAAGAGGGCAGGAAAGCAGTAATGTTTTACTTGGGGATTCCATAAACTTGGATTATTTAAACAAGGATTGAAAAGTAGTAAGTTCATCCCAATGAATGAATAAGGCGTGTTGCTTTAGTAATCAAGCACAGCAGCGTGGCAACTCTGAGGTCTTTCAAACAATCTGTTTCCAGGTGAGTGTCGCATTAGTGATGGAAAGCACAACAGCAGCACAATTCATGTAAGAGCACCTGCCTCTTAGCATTACAGTAAAGGGAAGGTATTGGTCCATGTCAGCCTGTACTGCCCCTACTAAAGAACCTTCCTGGAAGGGACTTGCTATGTTGTGATTTAAATAACATTCACGATACTTTGTGAGCAAATTGGGTAACCGAGGTGCAAGACTCTGGCCTTGCAATAGTCAGAATGTCGACAAATACACACGTGCTAGTGTGTCTGCAAAGTTATCAGACTGTTGTTTACACATCAAGAAAATCAGAAACTTGTTTTCTCTATTCTAATGCAAACGGTAACATCAGTGATTGCTTACACACCTCATATAATGGTGGTTTCAAACACTAGTCCAAGAGTATAATTATGTCAGTCAGATGACATAAATCAAGGTATTCAGGAAGAAAATATTCCTGACAAATAAGGGTTTTATTTTTAGATACAAAGGATTACTTTGAAAAATAACATGCTCTCTAGTTTATGGTTCTGCTGCCTAGATCTCATTCTTGACGTCTGTAAAAAACTTGGAGTATCTGATACTATCCCACTAATTCACATTTTTAGGGCTGGAGTACTTCAAGGAAACACTATAAAAACAGCATCAGAGAGAAATCGAGGCAAAATATAAAATAACATCTTTTTCTTCCCAAAGACAGTGTCTCTAATGATAAATAATCAAATCAACAACAACAAATTAACATCGATTTGAATGAATCTGGAAAAAAATTGTGGTTGCTTCATTATATAGAGTATATGAGTATCTTCAAAATAAATTCTGACCCTCTTGGGATTTTTCTTCTTGTAATTTATAAGCATAGACTTTAACCTTTTGGAATACTCAATCGTCTATTATTTATCCTCCTTATATAAACCTCACACCAGTTCTTTGTTCCACTGTAGAAAGGCACCACACTCTTGTTCACTGAACTCATGAGACCCACTTCACCTTTCTAAATGGATACAGCACCTAGCAGTAATGGATACACCTTCTGCACCCTCTTACACACTTATCATAACTGGGCTTCTCTGACACACTCACTATGACCCAGGCCCTTCGACTTCTCTGACACACTTATCCTGACCTGGGCCCCTCCAACTCCATCTAACACACTCATGCTGACTGCCTTTGCATTGGGAATGCCAACCACAGTCTGCAATTTGTATTGGGAATGTTCTTCCCAGCAGCTCGACAAACATCACTCTTGCTCACAAAGTCAAGCCTTCTGTATATTTCCTGTACCAATTATGGCAAAGATTTCTTGGGGCCATCCAACATCAACTGGTCCCCTCCGCTCCACTCCACCTTGATAAGCCCCTGTCTCTTCATTCAGCCTCCACCTCCACCTGCCTCAATGGCACAATGACCACCATCGGCCTTCCAGCTGAGCTCTCTCTTGACATCTGATGCCACATTAACAACTTCTCCAGCATCTCAGTGCTTAGTTCAGTGCTGGCCCATGGCTGGCACTCAATAGATGTTTACTGAATGAATGAATAATCACTGAATCTATACCTGGATATGCTGCTTCCAATTCAATTCTAGATGAGTGGAGTTACTGAAAAAGAAGTAAACAGGTCATCAAGAGGAAGACTGTTTTCTTTGGGGTGGAAAGGAGCTTTCTGCTGTCATTATTATTTTCAACTCTAGTCTTTGGATAATCTATCGATTTTTCAACAAAGGTTTCTTTCAGAGGTATCTGGAATATGGAATTGGCACACACAAGAAATCAGAACAACTTGATTATACACACAATGTTCAGAAGGCAATAACTAAATGCATAGTACTTAAATACACAGTATACCTGAGGCTACATCCTCATAAAGCCAGAAGGGGCACCACACCACCCCACCACACTATCCTGATCACAAGCATTATTTTTGCAGCCTTCAAATCCTTATAGCCTGGTGACTACTGTGCTTTTGACATTCCTCAAATGCACTGGGTCTTTATAATTGTGTAAAAAAAAAGCCACTTGCTGCATTGCTCTATATCCTGTTCCACATGCTGTTTCTATTATGTATACTATTTTAAATTTCTTATGATCTTGTTTAAAGTATGTGTTTATAAATTGTAAATTCTGTTTTTCTGGTTTCTTCATCTAAGATTTTTTTCTCCTCTAATGTGGATGAATTCCAGGAAACCCAGAAAGAATATCTGACAAGATCTGAGCAGGGGAAGGACAGGAATGGCAAAGAAACATTTTCCAGCATTGGGTTAGGAAGACATTCGATCTTGCAATGTGTTCAACAAATGGGTTTAATAACGTACATTTTGGTATAAAACAGTTCTCAACAGAAATATTTGCTACTCAGCCCATTTATCCTGGGAATTACACAACATGGACCATTTTCAATAACTCTTTTCATTATAATGATTTCCTCCTGCTCAAGCCACAGAGATGTGCAAACCAGTTTTGTCTAGAAATGTAACGTGTCGAGATACAAATGTATTGAAGAAAAAATAAAATACAAATAGTTTTATCATGTTGGTGCAGTATTATATTGTCTTTTAAAAGGCAATTTAGCCCTCTTAAAACCTTCCAACTAGAGTATAAAATTGCTCTTTATTCAAAATCCATACAACTTGTCTAGATGGATTCTGAATCCATCCAGGCAACCTGAAGAAGCAGATTTATTTTAAAGATAGTATAAAGTATTGATAGACCAAAGCAAAAGATGAAGATATATACTTTAGGAAACAAGTTGGTTTATTTTAATTGTGTAACTTAAAGATCTTGAGGTGCCTTTTGAATCGTTAAAAAAAACTCATTACGTTTGATATAATTTTGTTTGCTTAATTTTTTATCCTAATACATCAACCCATATAGATTATGTAGATAGTAACTTTTACTTTAAAAGACCATTCAGTTGCATGAAACCTCTTCAAACATTCTGAATGAATGTAACTGCAATGTCATTCATGTAACCATTGATTCAGCAAACAGATATTGAAGGTACAGAATGAGTACAAGTACTGAAGTGAGAGCCAATTCCCCAAGGAGCTTTATAAGTAATAGAATTAATATATATGTGCATGCCACTATCATTTACAGTACAATGGTCACAAAAGAGGTGTTATAAAACTCATGGGACTATCCAGATCTGTGGTAATCATTTCACAGTGTGACAACATGGTGCTCAGAATTGTATGTTTTACAAAGCTGCCTGAATGACAATCACACAAAGCACTGACCTTATTCATGGTTTTAGGCTTTGTGTTTTCAGAATTTTTTACCATGTTTGTTTAATTCTTGGAAGCAAAAATTCAGTAAGCGTTTAATTAATGGACGTGAAAGCAGTATACCAAGTACTAGTCATATATGTTAAAAGTAAATACACTCAAGGGATTCCTAATCTAACAGAAAAAAAAAACCAACACATTTCCACTGACCATATCAGTCATTCCTTCCTACACTTTCACCATCAGTTGAACTTTATTAGGCACCAAAGCAACTGGTTACTTTACTGATTCCTCTGAGGCACAGCAAGTCAGTGGGTTGCGGTGGGTTCAGTCAGTACACATCTGTTGGTAAGAGTCAGTGTTTCCTTTCCAGACCCTCCTGGGATAGCCCACCTGGGAACTGAAGGTGAGCACCTTGAGCAGCCTTGCTGAAGGCCTCTGAGCTCCAAAGTTGGGCTGCCTGGAAGAGCAGGATTTCACCCTTGGGAGTGTGAACTCCTCCCCTTTAGTCCCAACTCCACAAGCGACAGCAGGAGCAGGGCGGGAGCACCCCTGCAGAACAGGCCGCAGTGCACCTGGAGGTGCTCAAAGACAGAAAGGAAACACGGGATGTATGAGTAGGAGGGTGGGGAGGACAGAAAATGGGAAAATGGGGGGAAGGAAGGCAGAGATGGAGCAACTGACCGCAGAAACAAGGGCTCGAGGGTGTGGTGACGCCAGCAAGACACGAGTGCCATGCAGGAGGTCCTAGGACACAGGGACAGTAAAACCCTGAGAAGTGACAGCTGTTTTGTCAGGAGGAATATTCAAAATCTTCATGGCTGACATAATGTGCCAATCTGTAGTGCAGTCCATGAATCAACTCACTGAGGACGCCCCTAGGAGGTAGGGAGTCTTCTTAGTTACCAACCATCTCATCAACCCAGAATATAAAACTGAGACTCAGAGAAGTCATGCAACTTACCCAAGGACACTCAGCTAACAGGTAAGAGACCTGGGCCTGAACCCACATGGGCTGACCCCGAATCCCCATTCCAAGGTGGCACACAGACCCTGGCCTTTGTCAGGCACATGGGAAGCTGAAGCCTGATGTGATGAACCAAGCCATGAGCCCTGGCTTTCAAGCTGTTTCCTCATGTGTGTGAGAAGACACCATACACATTCCAGTGCCGGAGATCATTCAATTAGTTGATAGACTTACTTTACAGCCTTTGTAATTTTAGATTTAATTTTACCTCTGATGTGTGAAACAAATTATCCTTAAGTAATACCTTTAACAATCCCAGTTGAAGGCTGCTAACAGGAAAGTGGTTGGGTATAAAATGTTTAAATTTAAGAGGACTGTACTGAGGTCTGTACCATAGATAGTAATTCTTAGTTAATAAACTGCCACCCATCCAGGATAGGCCAGTTGTAAACCTGGGTAATAGCAAGAGAGCTCATGCATTCATTCAGTCCACAAATATTATTTTGTGCCAAGTGCATGGTTTAGTGATTCAGGAATGCATAAGGCAAACTCCTTGCCTGCCTGCAGGTCACATCCTGGGACTGTAGTAGAGGCTGAGACAAGTCCATAGAGTGGCCGACAGTGACAAGAGCTAAGAAAGACAAAGAAGACAGAGTCGGGTGAAGAGAGAAAGGCTGGGCCGATGCGACACACATGCAGGGTCCTGGGAGCACATCCCTGCCATGGCTTTCGAGGGGACCTGAAGAAAGACAGGAAGAAACCCTGCAGACATGCAGGCGAAGAGCACGCGGCCTGAGGAAACAGCAGTGCAAAGGCTCAGAGGCATGAAGACCTTGGTGGGCCTGAGAAGTAGGGCAGGGCCAAGAGGGAGGGACAAGAAGCCACGGGGGTTCAGCAGGCCAGGCTGTAGAGGGGACTCAGGTCAGCCCTGAGAGAAACGGCATGTTGCCAAGGGTCTTAACACTGACAGGAGTGACATAACCTGGTGCCTGTCTCATTTCCCATTGTTATAAATCCCTTGCATATTTAAAACTTATCTTAGCATTGTGGGGTACACGTGAGGATGTGCTACATAAGTAAACTACGTGCAGGTGAGGTCTGGGCTTCTGAAGGGCCCTCCCTCCCCTGGCAGTGGACAGACCTGGGCCTGATCCCACACAGGCTGGCCCTCTCCCAACTTTAGCAGTGCCCAACCCAGTCCAATGTTCCATCCTTTGTGCTCAGATGCCAATGAGTAGGACCTGCTTATGAGTAAAAAGTATTCAGTTTTTTGTTTCTGTGATGGTCCACTTAGAATTACAGTCTATAGCTGCAGTCATGTTGCTGCAAAGAACATGATTTTGTTGTTCTTTATGGCTACATAGTATTCCATCCTGTGTGTGTACCACATTTTCTTTATCCAGTCCATTTTTGATGGGCATCTGCGTTGGTTCCATGCTTTTGCTACTGTGAATAGTGCTGCAGTGAGCACACATGTGAAGGTGCCTTTCTCGTGGAGCAATGTATGTTCCTCCGGGAGTCTTCCCAAAGTAGGACTGCTGGATTGTGTGATAACTCAATTTTTAGTCCTTTAGAAAGTTTTTCCATGCTGTTTTCCAAAGGTGGAACTAGCTACATTCCCACCAATGGTATAGAAGTGCTCCCTTTTCTTCTCAGCATAGGCTGCTTTTTAATGACTGACTCTGTTCTAGAAGGACCACTCTGATTGCCATGTGTGTGCAGAAGGCAGAGAACTCAGGTGGGGACAGGGAGGCAGCTGTGGCGACAGACAAAGGTGGCTGCAGGGTGTAGATGGGCTGCCTAGAAAGTATAAAAAAAACAGCAGGGGCAAACTCGGCTCTAAATTTTTGACTGAAAGACCAAAAGAATGCATTTTAAAATTATTTTTATTTTTATTTTTTTACTAAGAAGTGGAAAACTGTGGGAGAAGAGGGTTTGGGAAGGAAAATGAAGAGAGCAGCTTTGGCTGTTTCACTGGACTATCTATTAGACATTTGGGCAGAGGCATCAGGCAGGCAGTTGGGTGGAGACGTCTGGACTTCAGTGAGGGTGTCTGAATGGAGAGGCCAAAAGTCATGCAGAGATAAGGGCACCAGAGGGAGAGGGCGGAAGGGCAGATGTGTCCCAGGACAAGCCTGGAACACACCAATCTGGAGCAGGAAAGACATGGCGGGGACCATCAGGAAAGGAGGATAAGAGTGCCTGTCAGGTGAAGACCTGGGCAGTGCAGAAGCTGTTGCAAAGGCTAAGTGGTGGGAATGGCAGAAGCAGCAGGAATGTCTCCCTGCGGTCCCTGTGTTCCCTGTAAATCACCAACCAGGGCGTCATGACACCTAGGGCACAAGGAAGGTGCTGGAAACTTGAGAGGTCAGAAAGTGGAGCTGACTTGCTGGAAAGTGGGGTAGGCGGCTGGCCAGGACAACTCGGAAGCACTGCCAGGGTTGGGATTGCCCAAGAAGACTGCTCATGGTAACCCCAAGATCAGGAGCAGGCAGGTGCCTCAAAGCTACACAGCCCAGTGGCAGAGGAAGAGTCGCAGAAGTTGGGGAGTTAAGACAAACCTGGGGCGTCAGCCTCCACACCCGGTCAGGATGGAGGACCAGGGATCAGGGCCAGATTAGGGAAGTATCTCCTGGGGCCTGCCCACCTGCATCTGGCTGGCGGCCGCACAGGGAAGACGCAGTGAAGGCCAAGGGCAAGAAGGGGCACAGGTGGAAGACCGTGAGGTCTGAGGTGAGGAGAGAGGCGGGCAGGGAAAAGGAAAGTGAAGCAGGCCAGGCTCGTGGGCTGGGCTGTGGCTAGGAGTGCTTAGGGGGTGGCAGAAATCTGCTTCACATGCATGGCACACATGAGGTCTACCCACATGTCTGCAGTACATGCATCTGCAGAGGTAAACTGGCCACCGAGTGCCGAGTCTTAGAAAGTATCACCTGGTGTCAGGCAGGACAGGAGGGAGGCCAGCTCCAAGAGAAAAAAGAGCACTGAATGCTGAGCCTTGGAAGATCCCTCCAGGTGTCAGGTAGGACAGGAGGAGAGGCTGACCTCGCAAGACAAAAGTGCATGGAACCAGGTTGCTGTCACAGCAGCAAGGAGAGAAGAGGGTTTTTAGTAAAGTTGGGACGCCAACTTTGGAGGCGTCGAGGCTGGAGGGGCCGAGGCTGACACCTGAGAGCCCGGCCGTTGCAGGCAGAGTTCCACGGCCGAGCAAAAGCCACATCCCCGGCAGAAGGAGGAGGCCCAAGCTGCCAGATGCCACCTGCTCCCAGGGAGCCGCCCAGGCCTTCATCTGGAGGCAGGACCAGCCCAAGATGAAAATGCAGACATCCAAACTGTCAAGCTGGCTGAACCGAGCCTCCACCAAGCCTGGGCCACTCAGAGGACCATGGTGCTGGATCTAGGTGGGTGAGGAAGAAGCAGGTGTTCCTTGGATATGGCTGTGGCTTCCCCAGGAGAGTGAGTCAAGTGAATCTCAAGGCAGAGCAAGGTGGAGGCAAGGCTCCCATGCCAGCGCCCCTAGATGCCTATGTGAGCTGTCACCTTGGGAGCAGAGCTCTCCCTCCAGCAGGTATCTCCCTGCCACCTCGATCGTGGGCTACACACTCTTTTTTCTTTCTTTTACTACCTTGAACCAAGATGCTGGTAAGAAGTCGGTCCCACGCATCCGTTTCAGCCTCTGCAAGGTGGAGACATGCAGGGAGTGTCACAGGCCTTTGTGAGGTGCTTGCTGCCCTGGCAAGTCATCCCACATGGCTCCTCCCATCATTCCACTTGTCAGTGGCCACATCCCACCAGCAGTGACCCGATGCCCTCTTTCGGCAATGCTTTTTCCCTTTCCTAGACTGTCATGCAGGGTCTCCCCCAAACGCAGGACCCAAGCTCTGACTTCCCTGGGTTTGCCTGGCGCCTGCTGCCACAGTGCCCTCTCCTGTACCTGGCTTTCATAATCGTGCTTCCCCAAGAGCCACCTTTCCTGCTCACAGTTCTTGAGTCAGCTGCGTTTTGCACCCAGTAATCCATTGTGAGCTTCCGTGGCTGGTCTTCCCAGAGCCCCCTGATGTGGTGTGGACACAGGTGGGTCAGAGGACTTGGCCTCCTGAGCTTCCACTCCCATCTCCACTCCTGTCCAGGTAGGCCAGAGTGCAGTTCGAAGACAGAGGCTGGGCTGCTGAACAACATGGAGACCTCCACCTGTTGGTCTCTGGCTCATCCTGAGGGAGCGAACATGGCATCGTGACGAGGAGGGAAGAGGTCAAGGAGGCCTGGGTACCAGGCAACTTCAGGGTAGAGGCCAGCTGGGGCACCTCTGCACCTCAGACGTCAGATCTTCCATCCAACCCGCCTCACTTCTCGCTGCCACCGCTGTCGGGGAGTCTGCCACTCTCTGCAGTCCTCTGCAGGTCATCCTCCACATTCATACAGCCTCTCTCTGTCGACAGCTGTGGAGATCAGAAGTCCAGGAACTGTATGTCAGGGCGGCCAGTGGCCTGTAGATGGGGATGAGAAAGCCATGAGGAAGATGGCTGACGAGGGAACATCTGTGAACCTCACACCTGGAGGCCAAGGAACTGCGGGCACACCCCAGGAGGTTAGGAAAGGAGTGGAACTCCCTTGAGTGTTTAGGGAGAGAGTGTGGGGCAGGGAGTGCCATAGCATGTGGAACCAGGAACACGAATCAGAGGTTAGGGAAGAGCCATGCAATGGCAGACAGGGATATCTACATTCAGCCCCAAGGAAGAAGAATGGGAAGGGACCATGACTGTGGATGAGGAACCACTAGGGAGCTCGTATGTGGGCCCCAGCAATGGCAACAAATGTATGGGCAGACTTAAGGGCAGAAGGGGGTGGTCCTTGGGCCACACCAAGCAGTGGGGACAGGGGACCGCGGAAGCAGAAGGGGAGGAAAACAGTGAGGAACAGACCATGGGATGGAGCAGTTTAGGGCAGAAGCTGGACGAGAATGAGAGTCACAGAGAAGACACCACCCTCTCCTCTGAGTCTCACGGGCTCAGAGACAGTGGCAACTTCTGTCCAGGACCAAGGTAACCTTGGCGTGCTATCTCCGGGGCTGGTCTTCCTACAGTGAGCAGATGTCTTAATCCACTTAAAAAGAAAGACACTGGGTTCATGACCCACTGGGGCAGCGAGACCTCATCTCTACAATAAATCAAAAAAACAACCGGGCATGGTAGCGCGCGCCTGTAATTCCGGCTACTCGGAAGGTTGAGGCGGAAGGATCGCCGGAGGCCAGCAGGTCGAGGCTGCGGTGGCCAGGAGCGGCCACTGCACTCCAGTCTGGGCAACAGAGTGAGACTCCAACTCAAAAAAAAAAAAAAAGAAAGAAAGACATTCCACTAAAGGGCTAGCCGTCCCTAAAGAGAAGACATGTAGGAAGTGGGACTCTGGGGAAGGGACATTTGTTGTGCACTAACATTTACTAATATTCTGCTAAACACTGATGACACAGAGCAAGCACTTCCTGAATCTTCACACCAACCACTGTGGCAGGTTCCAGGACCCTCTGTATGAATGAGGGAAGCTGGGCCCAATGCTTCAGAACCTGGACAAGGTCACAGACTTTTATTTCATGACTGGTTCTAACCACACACCCTTCCCTTCCCTGCACGTCTCAGGAGGACATCAAACCAGGCACACGGCCTGGTGTGGCAGGAAACAGGAACACAGAGGCAACTGCCTATCCTCCACACATGTCCTAACGGTGACTTTTGATCATTAACTCCAGAAACACCTGACCCTGCTGGAGAACCCCTGCGTCATGCCACAATGCCTTTGATCCTCTGAACTTACCTGCCTCTGCTTTATTGGAGCCCAGCTGCCACTGACATTGCTGGTGGTTTGCAAACATGCCACATCTCCCAAAGTTATGCTTCATTAGACCTCTGAAGAATTTCTCTGACAACCCAACATTTAGCATCTTGGACATCCTGGCTCTGTATGGACCCCTACAATTTATTTATCACATGTCGTTAATGAGGGTTGATGAATGTATCTAGTTTCATTTCAGCCAAATAACGAAAGCCTGACTCCTTCCTCTCCATCTCTAATGAAAGCACTAGTGAGTTCCCTAATGTTTTTCTAGAAGTCTTCATTTCTATTTCATCTTAAAGCTCCAGAGAGTCATGTTAGAGCCTGCTATAGCTCACATGTGAAACCCAGGCACCTCTCTGGGTTGCTGACATCCAGGCATTGCCCTCTGGCATCGCTCTTGTTCAGGGGACTGGAAGCAGCAGATGTCTCATAGTGGTGCCGAGCACCATGCGCTGGACAGGACCACAGCACTTCCAAGATTTAGCCCCAATAGAATGTGCGCAATCTAATTATCTCTTTTACTGATAAGGTTCTTAAAGCTCAGGGGCCCCTGCATGTTGCCTAAGGTCACACAGGTAGCTAGTGGCCAACACCAGATTACACGCCAGGTCTTCTGATACTCAGACCAGCAACCTCCACTATAGTTACATGTATCTGTCACGAAGATCAGCCTTTGTGTTGCCTGTCTCCAAACCATGCTCATGGTGTCTTTCTGGATAATTAGAAAACTCATCTAACAAGAGAAGACACTGATGGTCAGAAGACTGAAGTAACTAGTCCCTGAGGGCACGGTTGGTGGTACTGAGGGAAGAAGAACTAGGAAGGAACACACATGCCTGCTGACTTAGAAACCAAGGATTCCAACTCTCAGGATACAGTCACGTAGGCATTAAGGATACTGGCAGGTAAAACCAGCGATCTTTCCAGGTTCTGGGCTGTGTAGTAACTGACTATCTCAGGGTTTAGTATTTTTTCTTTGTAAATACAATCTGTGTGGTTGGAATTTTGAGGGAATGGAGGGGTGTGTCTAAACACACTTTCTTTCAGCCAAGAACTTAGAAGTGTGTCTTTCGGATGAATTTAGAAATTTATCTGCACACATTTTCTCTCAGATATTTTAAATTACTAAGATCTGCAACACAAGAGAAAAATACCCAATTTACCCCAAGTAGCAGGATGACCTGGTTCTTTCCTGTTTAAGCATCCTGGAACGTTGGTCCTCAACTGTCAAATGTTATTCTAGTTATGTCACCCTGTCCAGTGTGTTCTGTGCCTGCTCGATTCAGTAACGTTCCTGGAAGGCAACAAGAATCATTGCTGCATTCACAGACCCCCTACCAGGGACAGAGGGCACAGCCAGGAGCTGAGGACTGTCCGAGGGAGCAAGGGTGCTCTGGGGCAGGGTGGTAGCCGGCAGAGCATTAAGCTTTCAGCCAGGTAGGGAGTGAATGGCTCAAGGAGTCAGAGCAGAGAGGGATGTCTTCCAGCCCAGGGAATTTCAGAGGTCTTTGGAGGAGTGGACCCTGAAAAGGGCTTAGGATTTGGAGAAGAGAGCTCAGAATGAAAGGAACTGCAGGTAGAGATTCAGGGATCAGCACCCCAACCCTTAACTTTATGAAAAAGCTTTGCTAGGGTTATATAAAAATCTTTCTAACACAGTCCCCTGAAGGAAACAGAGGTTGTCCCAGAGAAGAGGGACTACAGGGTACAAAGTCAACCGTGCTGTTGACAAGCACCAGTTGGACATAAAATACTTGCCAGTTATTCTGTTGGGTACTGGGGAGTCACTTGGAAGGACTCTACATGAGGTTTAAACATCAGACCCTCCCTTCAACTGATGGTAAACCACACAGCAGCATTGACCCACAGAACTACGGTATTGCATATTTTCTTTTAGGCATTCAAATAATTCTGCAAAAAAAATTCATTCTGTGTTATTTTCAGGAAAAGTCCACTTTGAGACAAGATACAACAGACGAACGTGAATATGGACCCACACAGCTACAACCTTAGTTCGTAAGATCTGATTGCATGATGGGACAGACACAGAGGGCCATTCACTCTGGAAAACCAGGTTGCCCAGACACACCACACCCGAGCACTGAGGCTGCCTCTCTCAGCCCCTGACCTCAGTGTTGCCCCTTTACGGGCCCCTCAGCCAGACCATTCACACAAGTTTCTTCTTGGACGCCTTCTTTGTCCCTGTTCCTACCTCCCAGAGTCCACCTTGTCATCCTCCACCCCCACCATGTGGTATCTTCACTCTCTGTCTACATGGTCGAAAACATGCATACACCTGTTATTGGAACCAAAAGCATCTACGGCAACACTGTGGTTAGGCCACACCCGCAGTCAAGATGCAAGTATCATCTCAGAAAAGAAATGTTAGAAGCCAGGGAGAATTACAGGTCACAGTAAACGGAAAGGAAGAGTAGAGATTTCAGTGTGATTATCACCATCTTTTGTAAGCGTATGTCCATCATTATTTTTCTGATTACTCAGAATTCTCATATAGATGATGAAAGGATCTTAAGAACATGTTTCAAACGTGTTATAACAATATGCCAAGAACATACAGGTATGTACACAAACACACACACAAAGGAAAAGGAAGATGTGGGTGTCTATCAAAAGGAAAAAAATTAGAAAAGATGATGACAATTACACAAATACGAACATAGTACCGGCATGTTGCTCAAAGATAATTATAAACTAGGAAAACTCATGGAAACAGAATGTTCCAAAAGATAATAATGTCTGGTGTTTTCTCCTTAAATTTTATAAGCTACTACCTAGTATATGTTTTTCCTCGTGGCAAAAAACAAAACCTTTTAAAAGTTTCACTGCTCAAATGCAATGCACTAGATCACATGCAACAGTAAAAAGAGAAAAGTCCAGGTTCTTTCAAATTGACGGAAAGTAATTTACAAGATAAACTTAAAAAATCATTTAAGACTTAGAATTTTCAAATGAAAAAGCTGATAATAGCACTGAATTTTTAAGGATGTCTAACATACTTTCAATATTATATTTTAGGAGAAACCCCAAGAAAATATCTTGGAAATGCCTGAGCAGAGAGAAAAGAATGCATTCATATATATACTATATGATATTACACTACTTCGGTTAAAATCATAGATTTTCATTGTAATTACTTAGCAAGATAACATTTATACACATATATGTATTGGTTAAAATGTGGGATGATTTGTTTCAAAATTAAAAACTAGAAATGCATATTAAATCAATTGTGTAGTGGAATATTGCAAAACCTTATATCTGAGTTTCTGGAAAATGTATTTTATAAATTCAAACAGTCAATATAAATCAGAAATGAATTAGATTTAGATGTACATTATATAATTATTATTTTAAAACAAATTAATCATTTATTTAACAAAGTTAAAAATTATAGACCACGATTTTAAAATTCATTTTTATTTAAGTGAAAACAAAAATTCACAGGCATTTGATATATAAATGTTCATACGTGAAACACATCCTTCATATGACACTAAGAAACCTTTTAGTGTAAACTACAATGCCATATTTGGAGATAAATCCACAGATTCTAATTTTTCAGAACCTGTAAGATGATTTGTAACTCTAGGACATCTGATGTGTTGTGCAAGAATGCTGGTGGCAGTCATCACTCTTGAATCCTAGTGTTAATTCACAGGACACTCCCAAAGAAGTCAGAATTTGGTTCACAGTTTATATACTTTGCACAAATTTTGTTATGATAACCTGTTACTCGTGGAGGAAGTTATACCACAAAAATAATCTGGTATTTACTAATTTTATATAATCCATTGTAAAAACATCCTTGAGTCTCAAGCTTTAACCAACCAGGGTATAGTGTGAACCAGGGAAAGTGAACAATGATACATTAACATGAAAGATAAGCAATATCAGTAAAAGAAGAGGATAGAGAATTAACACTTAGCATTAACAAGTATAATTAAATAAGATTTCATTTGTTTTTACATTGTCCACATGATCTAGTAACCTAAATCGTGTAATTTCTAGTCAAGCAATGCTTGTTGTCAAATTCAGTGATTAAAAATACAACCCAGCATAGAAAAGACACTTTTGTGCTAATTTTAAAGATATTTTCAGTTTACTATTTTTTAAACAAATTATTTATTCAAATAAATTATTGCCATTATGTGTCAGTTCCTAATAATTGGCAATTATTTCCGGATTATATAAACATGTTAATTACAAGCAAATAAATCTTGTTTTAAAAAGCAACAGTGTGAGCAATTATCAAAATGATTGGTGTCTCTGGTTTAAAATTCAATTCGTGATTTGTAGTAGTTCAATATTTTATATAAATATAAAATGTAATAATTTGCTTTTTTAGATTTATAAGGTATTTGAGATGATAGATAACTTTATAAATACAAATTTGTTTGGAAACTTGATTTTATTTGAGAAAATATGCTCTTAGCACAAATGTATTTTAATTTACCTTAAGTTTAAAAACATACAATTATTCCTTTTATTATTTAAGAAAAATTATTACAATGCATTGCAAAACATTTGCTAGTGGAAATGCATCAATTTTTGTTTCCCTAACCTTACTTCACACTATAAATAGAATCAATTTTATAAAGGCAAATTTTGATCTACTGTGAAATTAGTAATATGTTTTCATTCAAAAGTAAGAAGTGTTATAGAGGTAATATTTTCAATTCAAACAGAAACTTATCGGGTGTTAATTCTTCTATAAAGCACTGAAATACATATTTTTAAAAAAAATTATTTTAAGAGGTTTTAAAGGATTTCAAGTATTCTACAGATACAGATTTTGGAAAACAATTCTTTCCAAAAAGACGGTTCCTTTAAGTTTTCTTTGACTTGATTGTAGGAAATCTTGAAGATTTTTTTTTCTCTCTCCAAAATCTCATCTTCACCTGTAAGAATCGTATTCAGGGTTTCTCAGCAGGTAAAGCGTACACTCTTACGAGGTTTCAAATGTCAGGATTCCAGTAACGCATTTAAGCTGAGCGCCCCTCTGCGTGCGCACCTGCCGTCCTGCGGTTCTGGGCGTCCCACTGGGGTCTCGGTGGCTCCCCGGAAGCACCCGGTGGACCCTCGGCCGACACCGCCGCCCCTCCGAGGAGGGCGCCGACCACGCGGCAGCCGGACTGTCCCGGACCTTCGCCTCGCCGGGAGGGAAAGACCGGGCTTGGTGAGGCCGCAAGGAAGGAAGGAAAACAAAACAAACGCGGCTCGGCTGAAAGTGAAAAGGCTTGGACAGATTCGTGTTTTCTTTCCTCCAAGGCATCCTGCCAGACTTTTTTTTCTAATAGTTATTTTTTGGTCTGATTTTCACTTTCTTGAAAAGGGTCGGCGTTCCGCACCCCCGCCCCCCGCCATCGCTGCGGATGGGTGCGCGTCTCCCTGCCGTGCACGTCCAGGCACCCGCGCCCCAGCCACGCCCCACCCGGGGCGCCGGGCTTAGAGACCCCCACCCCGACGCGGCGCCCTGCGCCTCCCACGCAGTTCGCGGGACAGTCGGCCCTCTCAGTACCCCGCGCGGCGGAGGCGGGGCCGAGGCCCGGAGCCCCCGCCCCGAGGCTGGATGTGCGCACTCGCCGCCCGCAGAGCGGGGCCCGTCGCCTCCCCGCGGGGCCCCTTCGCCCCGGCGCGCGGCGCGGGCGGTCCCTTGCCTCCCTCCGCCTCCCTCGCCGCTGCGCCCACCCCCTCGCCGGAGCGCGCCGGCGACTCGCGCCCGAGCCTGGTTACTTGCTCCGCCAGCCGGGACACGTGCGGGTCGGAGCGGGCGGCCAGGCCCAGAGGTGAGCAGCTTTGCGCTCGGGAGGGCTGCGGGGTCAGGGGCCCCGGGGAGATCTGGGGCTCATGGGGGAGGGGTCGGGAGCTGGGTGTTCTCCGAATCGGCTTTGGTGAACCCCCGGCGAGCTGAGAGCAGGCGGGTTCTGGGGCCAGTCGCGGGGAGCCAGAGGGGCTTTCCTGATCTAGCGAGCGGAGGGCGCCGGGCACCGAGGCCCCGCTCCCACACTCGTCCTCCAGCCTCCCCAGCCGAGCCCCGGGCACCCCGGACGCTCCTGCCACGGCG